>NC_073394.1:1959029-2194029 GCF_028641065.1 Leucoraja erinaceus
GAGCCAAACCAGACCATGATGGAGAAGGTGAGGACAGACTCTACGATGGCCGTGTAGAATTGGACCATCATTGCCTGTGGCAGATTGTGCTTCCTCAGCTGCGTGGGAAGTGCATCCTCTGTTGGGCCTTTTGTCATGACTGCGATACACATTTGCAACTGATTTTCCTGCATTCCTGATAGTCCAGTGGGCCCTCAAAGTGTACCTCCAGTTAGTAAGGTTTCAAAGCTTCAAGGACAGTTTATTGTCACCTGTAATAATTAATTTACAGTGGAATTCGAATTAACATCCAGCCATACAAAGGACGTCAGAGGTTACGGGAAGAAGGCAGGAGAATGGGGTTGAAAGGGAGAGATAGTTCGGCCATGAACGAATGGCGGAGCAGACTTGATGGGCCGAATGGCCTAATTCTACTCCTATAACCTACGGTCTTAAACAAACATATACAATGCGGAGAATGCAGCAAGATGTTCGTCATGTTTTTTTAGTTTGAGTTTTAGAGATACAGCGTAGAAACAGGCCCTTTGGCCCATCGAGTCCATGCTGACCAGCGGTCACCATCCACTGGTTCTATCCTCGACACTAGGGGGCAATTCACAGAAGCCAATAAACCTGCACGTCTTTGTGATGTGGGGGGAATCCAGAGCACCCGGAGAAAACCCACGCGGTCACAGGGGAAAACGTGCAAACTCCGTACAGACAGCACCCGTAGCCAGGATCGAACCCAGGTCTCTGGCGCTGGGAGGGGCCACAACCAAAAACATCATTTTAATCTCCTCTTTAAAGAGAAGCTCCTTGTGAGAAACAGGAAGCCACGCACCGTGGGGAGATGACAATCGCTTACTGGTGTTCCAACACTTCAGCTGATCAATCACAACAAGGGGTTTGTGTTAATTCCAAATCTGAATAGTAACTGGAGATCCAATCGGGGAGCGGGCGACATCAGCGTATTAATGAATATACTGGTCCCAGATTGCTCAGCATCCACCCACAGTGTGCGTAGGGGCCACAACAAAGTGGAAATAATTTGACAGCAAAATCTCCCACCAGAGAGATACAGATGAATGAGACTATTTACAATGAGGATCTCTGCGCCCTTTATCAGTTGAAAATGAGGGCACTGTAGAATGTAATGGAGCTTTAGATCATCCTGTATAAATGATACAGAGGATTGTCAGCTGAAAATGTTAAACTTAAAATTCTATCTCCCCGCGTTTGCTACTTAAGTATTGCCAGGAAGGCTCCGATCTTATTGCAGCTCTGACATTTCACTGAGCCGGCAATGACGCAACTTGTTTATAGGTCTCCTATCAGTAAGAGAAAAACACAAACTCAATATTCTCATTATCATCTTTTTCCCTCCCTCCATCAACGTTCTCGTTTTGGACGCCGAGGAAAGTGTCCAGCCCAGAAGCGGGCGAAATGTGTGGGAAGGAACCGCAGATGCTGGTTTACACCGACCGATAGACACAGAGTGATAGACACAGAGTCTGCTGGAGTAAGACCCTCAGCGGGACAGGGGGAGGGGCAGGAACGTCCCCCACCTCCACATCAGTCTGAGGGGTCTCGACGAAATGGGTGACGTTTCGGGTTTACGAGACCCCACTTCTTGCTGGAAACTGAACAGAGTGCTGGAGTAACTCATCAGGCAGTCTCTGGAGGAATAAAAGGGGGTTTCGGGTCGGCCATTTAAACTGAAACATCACAGTCTTAAGAATCAAAGGGGGGAGGCAATTTAAAACTGATTAGAGAAAAAAACTGTTTTCACCCAGAGAGTTGTGAATTTGTGGAATTCTCTGCCACAGAGGGCAGTGGAGGCCAATTCACTGGATGTTTTCAAGGGAGAGTTAGATAGAGCTCTAGGGGCTAGTGGAGTCAGGGGATAAGGGGAGAAGGCAGGCACGGGTTACTGATTGTGGATGATCAGCCATGATCACAATGAATGGCGGTGCTGGCTCGAAGGGCCGAAATGGCCTACTCCTGCACTTTTTTTGTTTCTATATTTCTATCACTTATTCCTTTTCTCCAGAAATGCTGTCTGACCCACTGAGTTACTCAAGCTTTTTGTATCTATCTCAAGGAACCTGGAGATGTTGGTTTACAAATGTCTAAGAGGCTTTTGGATCGGCACATGGAAGTGCGGGGCATAGAATGAGATGGATCACGTGTAGTTTAAATTGGCATCCTGTTCTGCACGGACATTGTGGGCTGAAGGGCCTGTTCCTGTGTTGTACTGTTTTGTTGTTTAGTTTAGAGATACAGCACGGAAACAGGCCCTTGGGCCCACCGAGTCCGCGCCGACCAGCGATCCCCGCACACTAACACTATCCTACACTTATACCAAGCCGATTAACCTACAAACCTGCATGTCTTGGAAATTTGGGGAGGAAACCGAAGATCTTGAAGAAAACCCACGCAGGTCACGGGGAGAACGTGCAAACTCCGTACAGACAGTGCCCGTAGTCGGGATCGAACCCGGGTCTCTGGCGCTGTGAGGCAGCAACTCTACCGTTGCACCACCGTGCCAACAACACTATGTTCTACTGCACAGAGTGCTGGAGTAACTCAGCGGGTCAGGCAGCATCTGTGGAGAACATGGATGGGTGACGTTTCACAGAGTGCTGGAGTAACTCAGCGGGTCAGGCAGCATCTGTGGAGAACATGGATAGGTGACGTTTCACAGAGTGCGGAGTAACTCAGCGGGTCAGGCAGCATCTGTGGAGAACATGGATAGGTCGTTTCACAGAGTGCTGGAGTAACTCAGCGGGTCAGGCAGCATCTGTGGAGAGAAGGAATGGGTGACGTTTCGGGTCGAGACCTTTCTTCAGACTGATGTGGAGATGGGGGAGGGGCGGGAACCCGCCCCTCCCCCACCTCCACATCAGTCTGAAGAAGGGTCTCGACGTCAGTCTGAAGAAGGGTCGTCAGGTAGGCATCGTGGCATTTACACTAGCAACCCAGCCACTTCTCTGCCGGAGATGAGAACAAAAGTGGACACAGAGTGCTGGAGTAACTCAGCGGGTCAGGCAGCATCTGTGGAGAACGTGGATAGGTGAAGTTGGGTGGCGTGGCAAGGAAGCGGAGAGGGGAGAGGTCGGGCAAGGTGTGGACCCAGGATAGACCCAGGTGGGAGGGTTTAATATTGTGCTCATTTTATTTTGCATTTGACCCAGCGTTGCTTATGAAAATCAAACTTCATTGCAGTGTTTTAGGGGGAAACAAATTAAATTGAAGTGAAATTGCAAAGCCCGTAAACTAAATAATGCTGCAGTATTTCTTGTTAAAATTGATTACACATTTATGTTCCTGTAATGTTAATCATTGGACATAATGTTTCACTATTGTCAATGGAAGCCTTGCACAGGGTGATTGGTCACAGTACATTGAAGTACAAGTTTGTTGCTACTTGGAGTTTATCATTAAAGTTAAGTTACTAATGGGCCAGTCCCACTTAGGCGAGTTTTTAGGTGACTACAAGACGACTAGGCGTTGTGTTTAAGAAGAACCTGCTGATGCTGGAAAATCGAAGGTAGACATAAATGCTGCAGAATCTCAGCGGGTGAGGCAGTATCTATGGAGAGAAGGAAATAGGCGACGTTTCGGGTCAAGACCCTTCTTCAGACTGACCTGGGCCTCCTCCATGGCCAGAGTGAGTCCCACCGTAAATTGGAGGAGCAGCACCTCATATTTCGCTTGGGTAGTTTACACCCCAGCGGTATGAACATTGACTTCTCCAATTTCAGGTAGTCCCTGCTTTCTCCCTCCTTCCCCTCCCCTTCCCAGCTCCCCCACAGCCCACTGTCTCCGCCTCTTCCTTTCTTCTTCCCACCCCATCCACCCCCACATCAGTCTGAAGAAGGGTCTCGACCCGAAACGTCACCTATTTCCTTCGCTCCATAGATGCTGCCTCACCCGCTGAGTTTCTCCAGCATTTTTGTCCACCTACAAAAATGATATGTACAGTACAAAAATATAAAGAAATATGATTGATTTTGACACCACCATAATACAAAATGAAGCAAATATTCTTAAATACTGAACACTAGAATACTATTTTCCCCCATCCTTAGTGAGGATGTATTCCACCCGCCTGTGGTAGTATGCTCAAGAAGGAACTGCAGATGCTGGAAAATCGAAGGTAGACAAAGGTGCTGGAGAAACTCAGCGGGTGAGGCAGCATCTATGGAGCGAAGGAAATAGGCAACGTTTCGGGCCGAAACCCTTCTTCAGACTCGGTAGTATGTTGCCTGTTTATGTATTCAATAATGAATGAATGAATATGTTTATTAGCCAAGTATTCCGGACTGTCAAAGCTGCCACAGCCAGACATAAAAACAGCTTTTTTTGGCCAAGTATTGTCATAGAGGGAGTACAGAGAAGGTTCACCAGACTGATTCCTGGGATGTCAGGACTTTCATATGAAGAAAGACTGGATAGACTTGGCATGTACTCGCTAGAATTTAGAAGATTGAGGGGGGATCTTATAGAAACTTACAAAATACAAAATTCTTAAGGGGTTGGACAGGCTAGATGCAGGAAGATTGTTCCCGATGTTGGGGAAGTCCAGAACTAGGGGTCACAGTTTAAGGATAAGGGGGAAATCTTTTAGGACCGAGATGAGGAAAACATTTTTCACACAGAGAGTGGTGAATCTCTGGAATTCTCTGCCACAGAAGGTAGTTGAGGCCACAGTTCATTGGCTATATTTAAGAGGGAGTTAGAGGTGGCCCTTGTGGCAAAAGGGATCAGGGGGTATGGAGAGAAGGCAGGTACAGGATACTGAGTTTGATGATCAGCCATGATCATATTGAATGGCGGTGCAGGCTCGAAGGGCCGAATGGCCTCTACTCCTGCACCTAATTTCTATGTTTCTATGTTTGTATGCTGACCAACATGCCCCAACTAAGCTTGTCCCATTTGGCTGCATTTCATCCATAATCCTCTAAACCTTTTCTATGTTTCTATTCACATACAAGGAATTTGCCTTGGTGCTCCGCCCGCAAGTGACAACATGACACACAGTGACAGTTAGGAATGACACATAAAACATTAAACATTAATAATAAAACATTATCGATTAAACATGTGAATTAAATAAAATACCAGAGCAAAAGGGGGCTACAGATGTTTGGTTATTGAGTAGAGCTACTACTCGTGGAAAAAAGCTGTTTTTATGTGTGGCTGTGGCAGCTTTGACAGTCCGGAGTGGCCTTAATATTAATGCTTCCCCTGGTTCAGCCAATGTAATTAGACCACGCTCTGTAGGTTCAGCGAATTTGAAAGCAGTCTAGGTCCAATGTCAAGGTCAGAGGCCTTTGCGTGTTTTGTGAGCTTGGTACTCTGAGAGGTAAAAGCCAATTCAAGTGTGATTGATTTAAGGGGAGTTGGGATATCCCATTAAATGTGCCACTGCACTGTTTAATTTTGGTTCCAGGCAATATAAACTCACAAATGTCCAGTCTGTGGAATGGTGACAGCAATTTGAACAAGTCACTTCCAAATTGGATATGAAAAGGTCTTGAAAGGGAGAGAGATTTGTGAGGTTCTGTGAGACTGAGACTTAATTGGACAATTCACTCAGGAATGTTTAGTTTAGTTCAGAGATTCAGCGCGAAAACAGGCCCTTCGGCCCACCGAGTCCGTGCCGACCAGCGATCCCCGCACATGAACGCAATGCTGCACTGTCCCCACACTCGGGACAATTTAAATAAACATTTACACCAAGCCAATTAGCCGACAGACCCGCACGTCTTTGGAGTGTGGGAGGGAGACAAAGATCTCGCAGAAAACCCGCGCAGGTCACGGGGAGAACGTGCAAACTCCGTACAGGCAGCACCTGTAAGGATGTTGGCCATCCCTAACTGTCATTGAGAAAATTATGTTGAGCCACAGAGAGTCATGGCGATGTACAGGGTGGATGTGGAGAGGATGTTTCCTCTAGTGGGAAGAGTCTAGGACCAGAGGGCACAGCTTCTGAATTAAAGGATGTTCCTTTAGGAAGGGGAGGAGGATGAATTTCTTTAGTCAGAGGGTGGTGACTCTGTGGGGATTCATTGCCACAGATGAGGAGGCCAAGTCAATGGATATGTTTAAGGCAGAGATAGATAGATTCTTGATTAGACAATAAACAATAGACAACAAGTGCAGGAGGAGGCCCTTCGGCCCTTCGAGCCAGCACCGCCATTCAATGTAATCGTGGCTGATCATCCCCAATCAATACCCCGTTCCTGCCTTCGCCCCATATCCCCTGACTCCGCTATCTTTAAGAGACCTATCTAGCTCTCTCTTGAAAGCATCCCGAGAACCCACCTCCACTGCTCTCTGAGGCAGAGAATTCCAGAGATTCACAACTCTCTGTGAGAAAAAGTGTTTCCTCGTCTCCGTTCTAAATGGCTTACCCCTTATTCTTAAACTGTGGCCCCTGGTTCTGAACTCCTCTAACATCAGGAACATGTTTCCTGCCTCTAGCATGTCCAATCTTATATGTTTCAATAAGATTCCCTCTCATCCTTCTAAATTCCAGAGTGTACAAGCCCAGCCGCTCCATTCTCTCAGTACAGGTGTCAGGGGTTATGGGGAGAAGGCAGGGGAATGGTGTTGAGAGGGAGAGATAGACCAGTCAATATCGAATGACGGGGTAGACTTGATGGGCCGAATGGTCTAATTCTGCTCCTATTGCCCCTGTCCCACTTAGGAAACCTGAACGGAAACCTCTGGAGACTTTGCGCCCCACCCAAGGTTTCCGTGCGGTTCCCGGAGGTTTTCGTCAGTCTCCCTACCTGCTTCCACTACCTGCAACCTCCGGCAACTACCTGCAACCTCCGGGAACCGCACGGAAACCTTGGGTGGGGCGCAAACTCTCCAGACGTTTCCGTTCATGTTTCCTAAGTGGGACGGGGGCATTACACTTATGAACATGAGAATGTTGACTCTGATATGATGGTCACCTTGAATGCAAAGTTTAACTTTATGCTTTAATCCACTGTAGTATTAAAAATGACCATGAATTCACGTCTATCATTGCCAAAGGGTCCTCCACCATCTGCTATAGCCAAACCATCCCACTGCAAGATCATCGTCAAAGAACCCCAGGCAATGCAGTCATTATCTGGCTTACTATTTGGGTAAAACATAGAAACATAGAAACATAGACAATAGGTGCAGGAGTAGGCCATTCGGCCCTTTGCGCCTCTACCGCCATTCAATATGATCATGGCTGATCATCCAACTCAGTATTCCGTACCTGCCTTCTCTCCATACCCTCTGATCCCCTTAGCCACAAGGGCCACATCTAACTCCCTCTTAAATATAGCCAATGAACTGGCCTCAACTACCCTCTGTGGCAGAGAGTTCCAAATATTCACCACTCTCTGTGTGAAAAAAGTTTTTCTCATCTCAGTTTTAAAGGAATTCCCCCTTATCCTTAAGCTGTGACCCCTTGTCCTGGACTTCCCCAACATCGGGAACAATCTTCCTGCATCTAGCCTGTCCAACCCCTTAAGAATTTTGTAAGTCTCTATAAGATCCCCTCTCAATCTCCTAAATTCTAGAGAGTATAAACCAAGTCTATCCAGTCTTTCTTCATAAGACAGTCCTGACATCCCAGGAAAACACATTCCCAATTTGCTTTGGACAAAGTAGCAAGATTCTGGCAAGGAAGATCCAGCATGGAAACAGGCCCTTCGGCCCACCGAGTCCATGCCGGCCATCCATCCACCGTTCACACACTAGTTCTATGCTATCCCACACTCTCACCCACTCCCTACACACTAGGGGGGCAATTTACAGAGGCCAAATAATCTAAAAACCCGCGCGTCTTTGGGATGTGGACGGAATCCGGAGCGCCCGGACGGAACCCACGCCTTTACAGGGAGGACATGCAGACTCCACACAGACAGCAACCGAGGTCAGGATGGAACCAGGGTCACTGGCGTGAGGCAGCAGCTCTACCATAGAGTCATACAGTGTGGAAACAGGCCCTTCGGCCCAACTTGCCCATGCTGACCAACATGCCCCATCTACACTAGTCCCACCTGCCTGCGTTTGGCCCATACCCCTACAAACCCAGTTGTTGTCAGCTGTAAGTATTCTGCGATTTGCTATACAGGTTTAGCATTATAAGGTCATAAGGGACAGGAGTAGTGAGGCCATTCAGCCCATTAGGTCTACTCCACCATTTAATCGTGGCTGATCTACCTCTCCCTCCTAAGCCCATTCTCCTGCCTTCTCCCCATAACCTCTGACACCCGTACTAATCAAGAATCTATCTGTCTCTGCCTTAAAAATATCCATTGACTTGGCCTCCACAGTTGTCTGAGAGGCAAAGAATTCCACAGATTCACCACCCTCTGACTGAAGAAATTGCTCCTCATCTCCTTCCGAAAAGAATGACCTTTAATTCTGAATTGGGTTGGGGATTGTGAACACATCCTTCGGCAGTGTGAAGGGAAACTGCCTTCGTTACAATACTTGCCAGGGAGTGGCCGTTATATACATTCACGGGCTAACCGCCCACTAATTCTGTCAGCAAGGTTCACTGGTTAACAAACGCAATCTTGGGGAACAGATGCTTTTTTAAATTGTCCTGTACGAATCACTTAGCGTGAAGAGCCACTGAGACACCGTTGCCAGATCAGTGCAAACACACGGCCCATGTTATTAGCTTGATTAGCTTAGCTTGAAAAACATTTTTCATGCAGAGAGTGGTGAGTCTCTGGAACTCTCCGCCACAGAAGGTAGTTGAGGCCACACAGTTCATTGGCTATATTTAAGAGGGAGTTAGATGTGACCCTTGTGGCAAAAGGGATCAGGGGGTATGGAGAGAAGGCAGGTACGGGATACTGAGTTGGATGATCAGCCATGATCATATTGAATGGCGGTGCAGGCTCGAAGGGCCGAATGGCCTAGTCCTGCACCTATTGTCTATGTTTCTATGTTTCTATGTTTCTATGTTTCTATGATTGCGAGAGTCATCTTAGTTATTAGTCAAAGGTAGACAAAAGTGCTGGAGAAACTCAGCTGGGCGAGGCAGCATCTATGGAGCGAAGGAATAGGTGACGTTTCGGGTCGAGACCCTTCTTCAGACTGATGTGGAGATGCGTCGCATATGACCCATTCCCCCTCCCTTCTTCCTCTCCTTCCCTTCTTCCCTCTCTCCCTTCTCTCCTTCCTGCCCACACACACACACACAGAACGTGCAGATAACTCCCCGTATCCCCTGACTACCCTATCTCTGCTGAGGCAGAGAATTCCACAAACTCACAACTCTCTGTGTGGAAAAGTGTTTCCTCGTCTCCGTTCTAAATGGCTTACCCCTTATTCTCAAACTGTGTGGCCCCTGGTTCTGGACTCCACCAACATCGGGAACATGTTTCCTGCCTCTAGCGTGTCCAAACCCTTAATAATCTTATATGTTTCAATAAGATCCCCTCTCATCCTTCTAAACTCCAGAGTGTACAAGCCCAGCCGCTCCATTCTCTCAGCGTATGACAGTCCCGCCATCCCGGGAATTAACCCTGTGAACCTACGCTGCACTCACTGCGCTTTGCCCTATCTATTGTACTCGAGTATATTTATGTATCGTATTATCTGACCATCAGGTCATAAATGATAGGAGTAGAATTAGGCCATTCGGCCCTTGAAGTCTACGACCATTCAATCATGGCTGATCTATCTCTCCCTCTCAACCCCATTCTCCTGCCTTCTCTCCATAACCTCTGACACCCGTCCTAATCATGAATCTATCTATCTCTGCCTTAAAAATGTCCACTGACTTGGCCTCCACAGCCGTCTGTGGCAAAAAATTCCACAGATTCACCACCCTCTGACTACAGAAATTTCTTCTCATCTCTTTTCTAAAAGAAGGTCCTTTAATTCTGCGACTCCCCCACTAGTGGAAACATCCTCTCCACATCCACTCTATCTGGGCCTTTCACTATTCTGTACATTTCAATGAGGTCCCCTCCCTCATTCTTCTAAACTCCAGCGAGTACAGGCCCAGTGCCGACATACGCTCACCATAGGCTGACCCACTCATTCCTGGGATCGTTCTTGTAAACCTCCTCTGGTTGAGTTTAGTTTAGTTTAGATACGAGTTACAAACTATTGTTTAACAGGCCCTTCGGCCCACCGAGTCCATGCCGACCTGCGATCCCGCACATTAATACTATCCTACACACACTGGGGACAATTTACATTTACACCAAGCCAATTAACCTACAGACATGCACGTGTTTGGAGTGTGGGAAGAAACCAAAGATCCCTGAGGAGACCCACGCAGGTCACGGGGAGAACGTGCAAACTCCGTACAGACAGTGCCCGTAGTCAGGATGGAACACGGGTCTCGACTGCACCGCTGCGCCACCGTGCTGCCCCCATATGTTGAGAGAATGGAGCGGCCTGGCTTGTACACTCTGGAATTTAGAAGGATGAGAGGGGATCTTAATGAAACATACAAGATTATTAAGGGTTTGGACACGCTAGAGGCAGGAAACATGTTCCCGATTTTGTGGGAGTCCAGAAACAGGGGCCACACAGTTTAAGAATAAGGGGTAAGCCATTTAGAACGGAGATGAGGAAACACTTTTTCACACAGAGTTGTGAGTCTGTGGAATTCTCTGCTTCAGAGGGCGGTGGAGGCCGGTTCTCTGGATTCTTTCAAGAGAGAGCTAGATAGGGCTCTTAAAAATAGCGGAGTCGGGGGGGGGAGAAGGCAGGAACGGGGTACTGATTGGGGATGATCAGCCTTGATCACATTGAATGGCGGTGCTGGCTCGAAGGGCTGAATGGCCTACTCCTGCGCCTATTGTCTATTGTCTAGATACATTTGATAGTAAATTGTAGCGTTGTTGAAGATTGATATCAACAGATTGATGCAGAGAACTAGAGGCAATAAAATAGGGAATGATAATATTTCTGCAAATATTCAAACTGAGAGAAGAATAGATGGCAGTTTTGAGTGGAGAATCACAAGGCATTAAATAAATTTGTTTCCCATTCTTTCAACTTGTGTTTTGGGAGATGTGTTATTGGGTGACAGTGTTATTGGATATGGGTGACAGCCTGGATCAGTTTGTCAGCGTATTACATGATGCTGCCACATCTATTATACCTGGAGATAGGGGTGGATGCAAGGGAAAATGTCACGGCAATATTACAGACCACAGTGGTGGCTGCGTCCACATTTACCTCTGTCCCTGCGGGGAAATCAAACTGCAGAGTTATGACTCAAGGAAAGATTGGCACCATGGCCCCTGGCCCTTCATTAAAATTATAGAGAAGAGTTTGCGTTTATTCACTAATATGAGACTGACAGACTCAGTAATATTGTAAAGGCATCACCTAGAGTCATAGAGTTAGCTGTGCAGCGTGGAAACATAGAAACATAGAAACATGGTGCAGGAGTAGGCCATTCGGCACTTCGAGCCTGCACCGCCATTCAATATGATCATGGCTGATCATCCAACTCAGTATCCTGTACCTGCCTTCTCTCCATACCCCCTGATCCCTTTAGCCACAAGGACCACATCTAACTCCCCAACATCGGGAATAATCTTCCTGCATCTAGCGTGTCCAACCCCTTAAGAATTTTGTAAGTTTCTATAAGATCCTCCCTCAATCTTCTAAATTCTAGCGAGTACAAGCCGAGTCTATCCAGTCTTTCTTCATATGAAAGTCCTGACATCCCAGGAATCAGTCTGGTGAACCTTCTTTGTGCTCCCTCTATGGCAAGAATGTCCTTCCTCAGATTTGGAGACCAAAACTGTATGCAATACTCCAGGTGTGGTCTCACCAAGACCCTGTACAACTGCAGTAGAACCTCCCTGCTCCTATACTCAAATCCTTTTGCTATGAATGTTAACATACCATTCGCTTTCTTCACTGCCTGCTGCACCTGCATGCCTACTTTCAATGACTGGTGTACCATGACACCCAGGTCTCGTTGCATCTCCCCTTTTCCTAATCGGCCACCATTCAGGTAATAGTCTACTTTCCTGTTTTTGCCACCAAAGTGGATAACCTCACATTTATCCACATTATACTGCATCTGCCAAACATTTGCCCACTCACCCAGCCTATCCAAGTCACCTTGCAGCCTCCTAGCATCCTCCTCACAGCTAACACTGCCCCCAGCTTTGTGTCATCCGCAAACTTGGAGATATTGCATTCAATTCCCTCATCCAAATCATTAATATATATTGTAAATAGCTGGGGTCCCAGCACTGAGCCTTGCGGTACCCCACTAGTCACTGCCTGCCATTGTGAAAAGGACCCGTTTACTCCTACTCTTTGCTTCCTGTTTGCCAGCCAGTTCTCTATCCACATCAATACTGAACCCCCAATACCGTGTGCTTTAAGTTTGTATACTAATCTCTTATGTGGGACCTTGTCGAAAGCCTTCTGGAAGTCCAGATACACCACATCCACTGGTTCTCCCCTATCCACGCTACTAGTTACATCCTCGAAAAATTCTATAAGATTCGTCAGACATGATTTACCTTTCATAAATCCATGCTGACTTTGTCCAATGATTTCACCACTTTCCAAAGTGCTGCTATCCCACCTTTAATAACTGACTCTAGCAGTTTCCCCACTACCGACGTTAGACTAACTGGTCTGTAATTCCCCGTTTTCTCTCTCCCTCCCTTTTTAAAAAGTGGGGTTACGTTTGCTACCCTCCAATCCTCAGGAACTACTCCAGAATCTAAAGAGTTTTGAAAAATTATCACTAATGCATCCACTATTTCTGGGGCTACTTCCTTAAGTACTCTGGGATGCAGCCTACCTGGCCCTAGGGATTTATCGGCCTTTAATCCATTCAATTTTACTAACACCACTTCCCGGCTAACCTGGATTTCACTCAGTTCCTCCAT
Source organism: Leucoraja erinaceus (assembly GCF_028641065.1). Lineage (NCBI taxonomy): Eukaryota > Metazoa > Chordata > Chondrichthyes > Rajiformes > Rajidae > Leucoraja > Leucoraja erinaceus. The sequence goes on from NC_073394.1 coordinate 1,971,902, forward strand.
CTCATTTGACCCCCAGTCCCCTGCTATTTCCTGCAGATTAATTAAGTCTTCCTTAGTGAGGACAGAACCAAAGTAGTTATTCAATTGATCTGCCATGTCCTTGTTCCCCATGATCAATTCACCTGTTTCTGACTGCAAGGGACCTACATTTGTTTTAACTAATCTCTTTCTCTTCACATATCTATAAAAGCTTTATTTATCTATTTTCACACCTTATTTTTCATTATCTATCTATCTCCCTCTCCCATGACTCTCCGTCTGAAGAAGGGCCTTGACCCAAAACGTCACCCATTCCTTCTCTGCCCGTCCGATGCTGCCCGTCCCACCGAGTTACTCCAGCATTTTGTGTCTATCTTCGGTTTAAACCAGCATCTGCAGTTCCTTCCCGCACATCCCTCCAGAGTCGCTGCCTGACCCGCTGAGTTACTCCAACACTTTGCTTCCCAATTCTGGAGGAGCTCATTGTGCCAGGCAGCATCTGTGGAGGGAGTTCTTGCTATTGAGGGAGTGCAGCGTAGGTTCACAAGGTTAATTCCCGGGATGGCGGGACTGTCATATGCTGAGAGAACGGAGCGGCTGGGCTTGTACACTATGGAGTTTAGAAGGATGAGAGGGCATCTCATTGAAACGTATAAGATTGTTAAGGGTTTGGACATGCTAGAGGCAAGAAACATGTTCCTGATGTTGGGGGAGTCCAGAACCAGGGGCCACAGTTTAAGAATAAGGGGTAAGGATGAGGAAACACTTTTTCTCACAGAGAGTTGTGAGTCTGTGGAATTCTCTGCCTCAGAGGGCGGTGGAGGCCGGTTCTCTGGATGCTGCTTTCAAGAGAGAGCTAGATAGGGCTCTTAAAGATAGCGGAGTCAGGGGATATGGGGAGATGGCAGGAACGGGGTACTGATTGGGGATGATCAGCCATGATCACGTTGAATGGCGGTGCTGGCTCGAAGGGCCGAATGGCCTACTCCTGCATGTATTGTCTATTGAAGTACATTAAAAGCTGCTCCATGTAACGTGGACAGCTCCAACAACAAGCTGTTATACGGCTGCTTGCAGCTTTAAAAAACAATTGTAGGTGTTCCATGTCAGCGATCTTGGGTACGGAACGGCAGAGTTATTGGAGCTGATGACCCGGAGTTTTATTGGGATTAGGGAGTCTATTTTTTTTTTATAAAACAACAAAAAAGTGGGGATATTTAAGAAGTGAATTCCACAGTTTGCTCTTTAGCTGTGATGGAGTAGCTGCTTCCACTCGAAGTAGCCAAGGTAGGAAATAATGAAATGACATTTTAGTGGGTGGCGCAAGGACATAATTTGCAGACGAGGCATCAGTGGAAACACTAAAACATGATTGGGAACAGCTGGACAAACTCTGCAGCTCGGACACCAGCTGTGGAGAGAGAAGCAGACAGCGTCTCAGACCATCGACCTTTCGTCACAACAGCAGGCAAGTGTTGGAGATTTGGCAGGTATTAAGCACGTGTGTAGCGGCAACGACACTTAACTCTTTGGCCTCATGGTTTGGTGCCATGTTGGGCCGGCCTGTCCTGGGTTTAGACTTTGGAGATATACGGCGTTGGAAACAGGCCCTTCGGCCCAGCGAGTCCCTGCCGACCAGCAATCACCCCCGAATACTAGCACTATCCTACACAAACATGAGGGACAATGTATCATTTTGCCAAGAAGCCTGTACATCTTGGGAGGAAACCGGAGCATCCGGAAAAAATCCACGCAGTCAAAGGGAGAACGTACAAACTCCGTACAGACAGCGTCTGTAGTCAAGATCGAACCTGGGTCTCTGGCGCTGTGAGGCAGCAACTCTACCGCTGCGCCACCGTGCTGCCCCATACCACAAGGCTCTACAGGTGTTGCAAAGGTTATGTCTGCCGTGTGTTTCCTGTCAACCAGGGTGGCTTTTGACAAAGACATGTATATGTGTGTGTGCAATAAATGTTTCTCAGTAACTAATAAGCGGCAGAAATTCCTCCTCTCTGGAGTTGCTGCTTTTCCCACTGGCTCCTGTACCTTCTTCCCGATGGCAACGGAGAGATGAGTGAGTGACCAGGATGGTGTGGGTCCTTGATGATACTGCCAGCCTTTTTGAGGCAGCGACTGCGATAAATCCCCTCGATGGTGGGGAGGTCAGAGCCGATGATGGACTGGGCAGTGGTCACAACTTTTTGTAGTCTTTTCCGCTCCTGGACGCTCAAGTTGCCGAACCAAGCCACGATGCAACCGGTCAGCATGCTCTCTACTGTGCACCTGTAGAAGTTCGAGAGAGTCCTCCTTGACAAACCGACTCTCCGTAATCTTCTCAGGAAGAAAAGGCACTGATGTGCTTTCTTGATAATTGTATCAGTGTTCTCGGACCAGGAGAGATCTTCAGAGATATGCACGCCCAGGAATTTGAAGCTCTTGACCCTTTCAACCATTGACCCGTTGATATAAACTGGACTGTGGGTCCCCCTCCTACTCCTTCCAAAGTCCACAATCAGTTCCTTGGTTTTGCTGGTGTTGAGGGCCAGGTTATTGCGCTGGCACCATATGGACAGTTGCTCGATCTCTCTTCTATACTCTGACTCATCCCCATCAGTGATACGTCCCACAACAGTGGTGTCGTCAGCGAACTTGATGATGGAGTTCGCACTATGACCGGCTACGCAGTCATGAGTATAGAGTGAGTACAGCAGGGGGCTGAGCACGCAGCCTTGAGGTGCTCCCGTGCAGATTGTTATCGAGGCTGACACATTTCCACCAATACGAACAGACTGTGGTCTGTGAATGAGGAAGTCGAGGATTTAATTGCAGAGGGATGTGCAGAGACCCAGTTCTGCGAGTTTGGTAACCAGCTTGGAGGGGATGATTGTGTTAAATGCCGAGCTGTAATCAATGAATAACAGCCTGACATATGAGTTTTTGTTGTCCAAGTGGTCCAGTGCGGAGTGGAGGGCCAGCGAGATCGCATCCACCATTGATCTGTTGTGGCGGTTAGCAAACTGCAGTGGGTCCAGGTTTATGTCGAGGTAGGAGTTAATTTGCTCCATGATCAACCTCTCAAAGCATTTCATCACCACCAGCGTTAGTGCCACTGGTTCATAGTCATTGAGGCACGTCACCTTACTCTTCTTGGGCACCGGTATAATTGATGCCCTTTTAAAGCAGGTGGGGAACCTCAGACCTCAGAAGTGAGAGGTTGTTTGGTACGTGACAATAAACTGACATTGAACCATTAACACAGCTTCCATCATTTTGTTCAATTGATCATCTAAACCTTTATACTTTATCTCCAAAACAAGCACTTAATTTTATTTTAGCCAAAACATTTTTCAGTAATCAAATGTAGATTGTAATCAATTCATCAAAAAAAGTGCAGATGCTGGTTTTGAAAAAGATACAAAGTGCTGGAGTAACTCAGTTGATCAGGTAGCCTTCCCGAAACGTCACTTATCCACGCTCTCCACAGATGCTGCCTGACCCGCTGAGTTACTCCAGCACTCTGTGAAACGTCACCTATCCATATTCTCCACAGATGCTGCCTGACCCGCTGAGTTACTCCAGCACTCTGTGAAACGTCACCTATCCATATTCTCCACAGATGCTGCCTGACCCGCTGAGTTACTCCAGCACTCTGTGAAACGTCACCTATCCATGTTCTCCACAGATGCTGCCTGACCCGCTGAGTTACTCCAGCACTCTGTGTGCCTGTCTTTATTTAGCTAGCTCGCCATCTGTGCTGGGCTTGACTGCAGCGCTTGTTTCTGTGTACAGTTCATCTGCGTGACGCACAGTGCTGGCTGCAAACTCCAGCACTTGGAGAGATTCAATTTAGACCGATCAAGGGGACCAACTCGATTATAACTGCGAAAGGGAGGGGGGTGGGGTGGGTGGGGGGGGGGGGGGGGGGGGGGGGGAGCATCAAGCCTGTAGCCCTTACAAGCAATCTGTTGCAAAACATTGTGTGTAGGAAGGAACTGCAGAAGCTGGTTTAAACCGAAGATACACACAGAGTGCTGGAGTAACTCAGCAGGTCAGGCAGCATCTGTGGAGAGAAGGAATGGGTGGTAGACAATAGACAATAGGTGCAAGAGTAGGCCATTCGGCCCTTCGAGCCAGCACCGCCCTTCGCTGTGATCATGGCTGATCATCCACAATCAGTACCCCGTTCCTGCCTTCTCCCCATACCCCCTGATGTTTCGGGTCAAGGCCCTTCTTCTGACTGGTTAGTGATAGGGGAAACGAGAGACATAGATGTCAGGACTGTCTTATGAAGAAAGACTGGATAGACTCGGTTTATACTCTCTAGAATTTAGGAGATTGAGAGGGGATCTTATAGATACTTACAAAATTCTTAAGGGGTTGGACAGGCTAGATGCAGGAAGATTGCTCCCGATGTTAGGGAAGTCCAGGACAAGGGGTCACAGCTTAAGGATAAGAGGGAAATCCTTTAAAACCGAGATGAGAAGAACTTTTTTTCACACAGAGAGTGGTGAATCTCTGGAACTCTCTGCCACAGAAGGTAGTTGAGGCCACAGTTCATTGGCTATATTTAAGAGGGAGTTAGATGTGGCCCTTGTGGCTAAGGGGATCAGAGGGTATGGAGAGAAGGCAGGTACGGGATACTGAGTTGGATGATCAGCCATGATCATATTGAATGGCGGTGCAGGCTCGAAGGGCCGAATGGCCTCTACTCCTGCACCTAATTTCAAAAAAAAAAAAAAAAAAAGATTTAAAACTTTGTTTGTTAAATGAAATGGCAACTGGGCTGCGAATAAAAAAAGTTAGAAGTTGTTGTTTTTTTCTTTGGTAAAAAAAACGTCTGTTTGTTGCCAAAAAATGCCCCAAAAAAACCTCAATTCATCTAGAAAATGAAAAAAAGGCGGATATTTTTAGTGGTCCGATTGATAAAAATTTCAAAGGTTTTTCTCAGCGCTGGTTGGAGGTAGCTTGTGTACGAGTGTGTGTGTGGGGGGGGGGGGGGCGCGTTAGCGTTTGGAGACTATTCTCTCAGTCTCAGTCCCACTATGACGCGTGTACAAGTCCCCACAGGCAGTGGCTGAGTCAGGGCTGAGATCCAGGCAGAGAGAGAGATTGGTGCAACAGCCATTAGCACGTCATTGGTAATCCCAGCAACACCTTGCACATCCGTCCCATTTTCTCTCTCTCTCTCTCTCTCTGCCCCTGCCTGTATGTTTTATTAAAAGGCCAAGGAAGGAACTGCACACACTGGCTGGTTTCAACCCACAGATTTTGAGGCACAAAAAATGCTAGAGTCACACAGTGGGACAGGCAGCAGCATCTGTGGAGAGAAGGAAGGGGTGGATTGAATCGAGGCATCACTCTAAAGAAGGGTCTCGACCTGAAATGTCACCCATTCCTTCTCTCCAGGGTGACTCTCTCTCCCTCTCCCTCTCTCTCTCTACCCCCTCTCCCTCCCTCTCTCTCCTTGTCACTCTCTCCCCCTCTCTCTCCTCCCTCTCTCTCACCATCTCTCTCCCTCTCTCTCTCCCTCTCACCCTCTCTGCCTCTCATTCTTTCTCTCTCTCACACTCTCCCTCTCACCCTCTCTCTCGCTCTCACCCTCCCCCTCTCTCTCTCACCCTCTCTCCCTCTCACTCACTCACTCACTCACTCACTCACTCACTCTCTCTTTCCCTCCCTCTCTCCCTCCCTCTCCTCTCCCTCCCCCCCCCCCCCAATAATTTGAAGCCATTGGTCGGTGGATTGGAGAGGATAAACAGCATAGAGGATGATCAAATTATCCGTGGCAAGACGCAAGCTACTGTAACTCCATTCTGCACTCCTACACAATACACAATACAATTTATTTGTCACTTGAACCTCATAGAGGCTCAAGTGAAATGTTGTTTCTGCAGTCATACATACAAGAAAAAAAAGACCCAAGACACAACACAATTTACACAGACATCTATCACAGCGCATCTCCTCCTCGCTGTGATGGAAGGCAAAAAAAACTTATCTCTCCCCTGCACTTCCCTCTCCCCCCGATGTCAGAGTCAAAGTAAGAGCCCCCGGCGGGCGATAACAATTGTCCCGTGGCCATTAACGCCGCGCCGGGTGATGCAAGGCCGCGCTCCGGGTCTTGTTGTTGGAGCCCCTGGTGGGCGCTGGCAAAGTCCCGCAGCCGTTGAAGCCGCGCCGGGCGATGATGTAAGGCCCCGCTCCAGGTCATCCTCGACCCCGCTACTCGGGCGGGAGAAGTCGCCGTTCTGCTGTTGAATTAATTTATAGTTTACATTTACAAAAACAAACAGCATCTGCAGTTCCGGATTGTGTAGGAATGACCAGCAGATGCTGGTTTACACCGAAGACAGACACACAATGCTGGAGTAACTCAGCGGGACAGGCGGCATCTCTGGAGAGAAGGGATGGGTGACGTTTTGAGTCGAGGCATCACTCTAAAGAAGGGTCTCGACCTGAAATGTCACCCATTCCTTTTCTCCACAGATGCTGCCTGACCCGCTGAGTTACTCCAGCACTCTGTGAAACGTCACCTATCCATGTTCTCCACAGATGCTGCCTGACCCGCTGAGTTACTCCAGCACTCTGTGAAACGTCACCTATCCATGTTCTCCACTGATGCTGCCTGACCCGCTGAGTTACTCCAGCACTCTGTGTCCACTTTTGTTCTCATCTCCGGCAGAGAAGTGGCTGGGTTGCTAGTGTAAATGCCACGATGCCTACCTGACGACCCTTCTTCAGACTGACGTCGAGACCCTTCTTCAGACTGATGTGGAGGTGGGGGAGGGGCGGGTTCCCGCCCCTCCCCCATCTCCACATCAGTCTGAAGAAGGGTCTCGACCCGAAACGTCACCCATTCCTCCTCTCCACAGATGCTGCCTGACCCGCTGAGTTACTCCAGCACTCTGTGAAACGTCACCTATCAAAGTTCTCCAGAGACTCCAGAATTGGTGTTATCTACAGACCCCCCAAATAGTAGCCTGGATGTAGGGTGTAAGTTGCAGCAGGAGTTAAAACTGGCTGTAACAAAGGTAATGCCTCTGTGGTGATGGGGGATTTCAATATGCAGGTAGACTGGGAAAATCAGGTTGGTTCAGGACCCCATGAAAGAGAGTTTGTAGAATGCCTCCGAGATGGATTCTTAGAGCAGCTTGTAATGGATCGGACAAGAGAAAAGGCAATTCTGGATTTAGTGTTGTCCAATGAACAAGATATGATAAGAGAACTCGAGGTAAAGGAACTGCTTGGAGGTGGTGATCATAATATGATTAATTTGAATCTGCAATTTGAGAAGGAGAAGGTTAAATCGGAAGTGTCAGTGATGCAGTTGAACAAAGGGGACTATGAAGGCATGAGAGGGGAGCTGGCCAAGGTAGACTGGAAAGGGATCCTAGCAGGAATGACGGTGGAACAGCAATGGCAGGAATTTCTGGGCATAACCTGGAAGACGCAGGATCATTTCATTCCAAATAGGAAGAAAGATTCTAAGGGGAGTAGGAGGCAACTGTGGCTGACAAGAGAAGTTAGGGATAGAATAAAACTAAAAGAAAATTCTTAAGAGGTTGGACAGGCTAGATGCAGGAAGATTGTTCCCGATGTTGGGGAAGTCCAGGACAAGGGGTCACAGTTTAAGGATAAAGGGGAAATCCTTTAAAGTCAAAGTAGCCTTTATTGTCCTTCAGACCTTGCAGTCTGAACAAAATGTTGTTGCCTTGCAGTCCTACAAACAGTAAAAATGACAAAACCACACAATAAACACAAATTAACATCCACCACAGTGAGTTCACCAGGCACTTCCTCACTGTGATAGAAGGTAAAAAGCCTTTGCTCTTACCTTCTTATTCTCCCTCTGCGTCGAGGCGATCCAGGCTTCAGATGTTGTGTCTTCCGGATTATGCCCAGAAATTCCTGCCATACAGATTCAATTTAATTTAATTGTCATTGTCAGTGTACAGTACAGAGACAACGAAATGCATTTAGCATCTCCCTTGAAGAGCGACATAGCAAACAATTTGAATAAAAAAATAATAAGTGTCCGGGGGGGGGGAGGGGGTGGTGATTGGCAGTCACCGAGGTACGTTGTTGAGTAGAGTGACAGCCGCCGGAAAGAAGCTGTTCCTCGACCTGCTGGTTCGGCAACGGAGAGACCTGTAGCGCCTCCCGGATGGTAGGAGGGTAAACAGTCCATGGTTGGGGTGAGAGCAGTCCTTGGCGATGCTGAGCGCCCTCCGCAGACAGCGCTTGCTTTGGACAGACTCAATGGAGGGGAGCGTGGAACCGGTGATGCGTTGGGCAATTTTCACCACCCTCTGCAATGCCTTCCGGTCGGAGACAGAGCAGTTGCCATACCATACTGTGATGCAGTTGGTAAGGATGCTCTCGATGGTGTAGCGGCCATTGCTGTTCCACCGTCATTCCTGCTAGGATCCCTTTCCAGTCTACCTTGGCCAGCTCCCCTCTCATACCTTCATAGTCCCCTTTGTTCAACTGCATCATTGACATTTCCGATTTAACGTTCTCCTTCTCAAATTGCAGATTAAAACTAATCATATTATGATCACTACCTCCAAGCGGTTCCTTTACCTCGAGTTCTCTTATCATATCTGGTTCATTGGACAACACTAAATCCAGAATTGCCTTTTCTCTGGTCGGCTCCATTACAAGCTGCTCTAAGAATCCATCTCGGAGGCATTCTACAAACTCTCTTTCGTGGGGTCCTGAACCAACCTGATTTTCCCAGTCTACCTGCATATTGAAATCCCCCATCACCACAGTGGCATTAACTTTGTTACACGCCAGTTTTATCTCCTGCTGCAACTTACACCCGACATCCGGGCTACTATTTGGGGGTCTGTAGATAACACCAATTCTGGAGTCTCTGGAGAACTTTGATAGGTGACGTTTCACAGAGTGCTGGAGTAACTCAGCGGGTGCAGCAGCATCTGTGGAGAACATGGATAGGTGACGTTTCACAGAGTGCTGGAGTAACTCAGCGGGTGCAGCAGCATCTATGGAGCTAAGGAAATAGGTAACGTTTCGGGTCGAAACCCTTCCGGGTTTCGGCCCGAAACGTTGCCTATTTCCAGAAGGGTTTCGGCCCGAAACGTTGCCTATTTCCTTCGCTCCATAGATGCTGCTGCACCATAACTCAGTGGGTCAGGCAGCATCTGTGGAGAACATGGATAGGTGACGTTTCACAGAGTGATGGAGTAACTCAGTGGGTCAGGCAGCATCTGTGGAGAACATGGATAGGTGACGTTTCACAGAGTGCTGGAGTAACTCAGCGGGTCAGGCAGCATCTGTGGCGAACATGGATAGGTGACGTTTCACAGAGTGATGGAGTAACTCAGTGGGTCAGGCAGCATCTGTGGAGAACATGGATAGGTGACGTTTCACAGAGTGCTGGAGTAACTCAGCGGGTCAGGCAGCATCTGTGGAGAACATGGATAGGTGACGTTTCACAGAGTGCTGGAGTAACTCAGCGGGTCAGGTGTTGTGACCCCGCTGGGTGATGTCAGCTTCGGTTCAACTCCGCGGCCCAGGGTGGTCGAAGCCGCTGAAGCTGCCGCCCTCCAGTCCAGCGGACGCAGCTGTTGTTGCGGGAGCTCCGGAGAACAGGTCACCAACCTGTGACCTGCGAGCTCCTGACGATGTCGTCTACTGGGCCGCGGCCGAGTCGGGTGGCCGTTGACACCGGAACGCTCCCCCATCTTCCGGGGCCGGGTGGCCGCTACTGTCGGAGCATCACAGCTCCGGAGTCGGACCGCTGCCGCTGGAACGCTGCCCCAGCTCCGCTATTAGGCCATGGAGATGAGAAAAACATTTTCACACAGAGAGTGGTGAATCTCTGGAACTCTCTGCCACAGAAGGTAGTTGAGGCCACACAGTTCATTGGCTATATTTAAGAGGGAGTTAGATGTGGCCCTTGTGGCTAAAGGGATCAGGGGGTATGGAGAGAAGGCAGGGATGGGATTCTGAGTTGGATGATCAGCCATGATCATATTGAATGGCGGTGCAGGCTCGAAGGGCCGAATGGCCTACTCCTGCACCTAAACGGGGAATATGGGCTGAAAAGATGAAGTGCGAGGGGAAGCTGGCCAGGAATATAAGGACAGTAAAAGCTTCTGTAGATATGTTAAGGGAAAAAAGAATAGCAAAGTCAAATGTGGGTCCCTTGAAGGCAGATACGGGTGAAATTATTATGGGCAACAAGGAAATGGCAGAAGAGTTGAACAGGTACTTCGGATCTGTCTTCACTAAGGAAGACACAAATAATCTCCCAGATGTTCTGGAGGACAGAGGATCTAAGGGGGTCGAGGAACTGAAAGAAATTTTCATTAGACGAGAAATAGTATTGGGTAGGCTAATGGGACTGAAGGATGATAAATCCCCTGGACCTCATGGTCTGCATCCTAGGGTCCTCAGGGAGGTGGCTTTAGAAATAGTGGACGCATTGGTGATCATTTTCCAATGTTCAATAGATTCAGGATCAGTTCCTGTGGATTGGAGGATAGCTAATGTTATCCCACTTTTTCAAGAAAGGAGCGAGAGAGAAAACGGGGAATTACAGAGCAGTTAGCCTGACTTCAGTGGTGGGAAAGATGCTGGAGTCAATTATTAAAGAGGTACTAATGGGGAATTTGGATAGCAGTAAAACGATTAGTCCAAGTCAACATGGATTTATGAAAGGAAAATCATGCTTGACTAATCTTCTGGATGTTTTTGAGGATGTGACAAGTAAAATGGATGAAGGGGAGCCAGTGGATGTAGTGTATCTAGAATTTCAGAAAGCCTTTGATAAGGTCGTTACTGATCTTATCTGCGTCTGCAGTTCTATATTTGTGCCAATTTGTAGTGTCATCACCTTGTCTAACCAGTAATCAGGGAAGGTGTTTGCTAAAGAACAAATTAATGAAAGATATGCAAAAAAGTAACAATGACAAAGGAATGGGGCCATTGTTAGCTGTAGGCTCAGTGAAAATTAGTTAACTTGTTAACTTACCTTGTTTCTACTAACTTATCGTTGCCTAGCCAGTAATACATTATGGTTTAGTTTAGAGATACAGCGTAGAAACAGGCCATCAAGTCTGCCCCGACCAGCGATCATAGAAACATAGAAACATAGAAATTAGGTGCAGGAGTAGGCCATTCGGTCCTTCGAGCCTGCACCGCCATTCAATATGATCATGGCTGATCATCCAACTCAGTATCCCGTACCTGCCTTCTCTCCATACCCCCTAATCCCCTTAGCCACAAGGGCCACATCTAACTCCCTCTTAAATATAGCCAATGAACTGGCCTCAACTACCCTCTGTGGCAGAGAGTTCCAGAGATTCACCACTCTCTGTGTGAAAAAAAGTTCTTCTCATCTCGGTTTTAAAGGATTTCCCCCTTATCCTTAAGCTGTGACCCCTTGTCCTGGACTTCCCCAACATCGGGAACAATCTTCCTGCATCTAGCCTGTCCAACCCCTTAAGAATTTTGTAAGTTTCTATAAGATCCCCTCTCAATCTCCTAATCCCCGCACATTAACACTATGCCCACACACACTGGGGACAATGTACACTTAGACCAGGTATACAAACCCAAGCCAATTAGCCTCCAAACCTCCACGTCTTTGGAGTGTGGGAGGAAACTAAAAATCTCGGAGAAAACCCACGCAGGTCACGGGGAGAACGTACATGGAAACATAGACAATAGGTGCAGGAGGAGGCCATTCAGCCCTTTGAGCCAGCACCGCCATTCAGTGTGATCATGGATGATCATCCACAATCAGTACCCCGTTCCTGCTTTCTTCCCCATATCCCTTGATTCCGTTAGCCCTTAGAGCTAAATCTAACTCTCCTTCGCTATATTTAAGAGGGAGTTAGATGTGGCCCTTGTGGCTAAGGGAATCAGGGGGTATGGAGAGAAGGCAGGTACGGGATACTGCGTTGGATGATCAGCCATGATCATATTGAATGGCGGTGCAGGCTCGAAGGGCCGAATGGCCTACTCCTGGACCTAATTTCTATGTTTCTATGTTTGAACACTTCCAGTGATTTGGCCTCCACTGCTGTCTGTGGCAGAGAATCCCACAGATTCACAACTCTCTGGGTGAAAAAGTTTTGCTTCATCTCAGTCCTAAATGGCTGAATTCTTATACTTAAACTGTGTGTGGCCCCTGGTTCGGGACTCCCCCAACATCGGGACCATTTTTCCTGCATCTAGCCTGTCCAATCCTTGAAGTATTTCTAAATGTTTCTATAAGGAACAAACTGTGTAGAGTCACAGCACCCATAGTCGGGATTGAACCCGGGACTCGGGTGCTGCAAGGGCTGTAAGGCAGCAACTCTACCGCTGAGCCACGGTGCCTTAACGACACAGCGTTTAGATTTAACCCAGACTTTACCTTCACCAGCATCTGCAGTTCCTCGTTTCTACATTCTGATTTATTGTTGCGTTTACGCCACGAATAACACAGAATATAAATAATTTATGCCTGAAAAGCTGCACATTTTGGCTTCATTCCCAGCATGTCAGTGTCATAGAATCGTACAGTGAGACAATAGGCCCTTCAGCCCAACTTGCCCATGCTGACCAAGGTGCCCCATCTACACTAAAACATAGAAAATAGGTGCAGGAGTAGGCCATTCAGCCCTTCGAGCCTGCACCACCATTCAATATGATCATGGCTGATCATCCAAAATCAGGGCCCCGTTCCTGCCTTCACCCCATATCCCTTGATTCCGTTAGCCCTTAGAGATATATCTGACTCTTGAAAACATCCAGTGAACTGGCCTCCACTGCCTTCTGTGGCTGAGAATTCCACAGATTCACAACTCTCTGGGTGAAAATGTCCCCGCACGCTAACACTATCCCACACACACACTGGGGACAATTTACAATTTCACCAAAGCCAAGTAACCTACAAACTCACACATCTCTGGAGTGCGGGAGGAAACCGGAGCACCCGGAGAAAACCCACGCAGGTCACGGGGAGAACGTGCAAACTCCGTACAGACAGCACCCGTAGTCAGGATCGAACCTGGGTATTTGGCGCCGTGAGGCTGCAACTCTACTGCTGCGCCACCGTGCCAGCTTTTAGTTCCACTCCTGAAGGAGATATGGGGCAACATTTATGCACTGGGGTTGGTGAGTGGCCGGCATGGGTTAGCAGGGCATGGAGGGATATGGATTATATGCAGGCAGATAATATCGGCATCATATTTGGCATGGACATTGTGGGCTGAAGGGCCTGTTCTTGTGCTGTACTGCTCTATATTCTATGATGGGGGATGCGGGTGAGAGTTAATGCTGTCTATTGTTTAATTCATAAATTCATAGATGATAGGAGCAGAATTAGGCCATTCGGCCCATCAAGTCTACTCCGTCATTCATTCATGGCTGATCTATCTCTCCCTCCTAACCCCATTCTCCTGCCTTCTCCCCATAACCCCTGACACCCGTTCTAATCAAGAATCTATCTATCTCTGCCTTAAAAATATCCACTGACTTGTGGCCTCCACAGCCGTCTGTGGCAAAGAGTTCCGCAGATTCACCACCCTCTGACAAAAGAAATTCCTCCTCATCTCCTTCCTAAAGAACATCCTTTAATTCTGAGGCTGTGACCTCTGGTCCTCGACTCTCCCACTAGTGGAAACATCCTCTCCACATCCACTCCATCCAAGCCTGGCACGGCCTAGTGTAAGACTTCACTTTCCTCCCCTTCCCACTCCAGTTATGAAGGCAGGGACTCAGTCAGTAGAGGTCTAATACTGTCTGATAACACAGTATTATTAAGTGTAAAATGCTCAACAGGTTGACATTTAATCTTGCTGCTTTCAACAGAGGGGGTATTTTGAACTGTCACTCGCACAAACACTTCTCTTCAATTCAATGACGGTTTTCAGTAGATTAGAAATGCAATAACCACCAAGTGTGGTCCTTGAAATCAGCTTGTAGCATCTTTGTCAAAGCTCAAAAATGCAAAAAGGCTTAACAGAGGATGGAAACATAGAAAACAGGTGCAGGAGTAGGCCATTCGGCCCTTCGAGCCTGCACCGCCATTCAATATCATCATGGCTGATCATCCAACTCAATATCCTGTACCTGCCTTCTCTCCATACCCCCTGATCCCATTAGCCACAAGGGCCACATCTAACTCCCTCTTAAATATAGCCAATGAACTGTGGCCTCAACTACCTTCTGTGACAGAGAATTCCAGAGATTCACCACTCTCTGTGTGAAAAATGTTTTCTTCATCTCAGTCCTAAAAGATTTCCCTTTATCCTTAAACTGTGACCCCTTGTCCTGGACTTCCCCAACATCGGGAACAATCTTCCTGCATCTAGCCTGTCCAACCCCTTAAGAATTTTGTAAGTTTCTATAAGATTCCCCCTCAATCTTCTAAATTCTAGTGAGTACAAGCCAAGTCTATCCAGTCTTTCCTCATATGAAAGTCCTGACATCCCAGGAATCAGTCTGGTGAACCTTCTCTGTACTCCCTCTATGGCAAGAAGGTCTTTCCTCAGATTAGGAGACCAAAACTGTACGGATGTACTTCAATAGTCAATAGTCACATTTATTCGTCACGTACAGAATAAGGTGCAGTGATATGAATTTGCCAGCAGCGCTACAATAAAAAAGAACGCCCAATACACAATTAAAATTTAACACAAATATCCACCGCAACATTCATCACTGTGGTGGAAGGCACAAAGTTTGGTCAGTCCTCCTCCATTTTCCCCCTGGGGTCGAGACCACAACCCTCTGCACCTCTGGCTGCGGGCGTCCAGATGTGCAGACAAGCTGCTGAGGAAGCACAACCTGCGACAGGCAATGATGGTCTAATTCTATAAGGCCATCGTAGAGTCTGTCCTCACCTTCTCCATCAGAACTCCCCACACAGCCACTTTACTCAGAGAGTGGTGGCTGTGTGGAATGAGCTTCCAGTGGAGGTGGTGGAGGCAGGTTCGTTTTTATCATTTAAAAATAAATTGGATAGTTATATGGACGGGAAGGGAATGGAAGGTTATGGTCTGAGCGCAGGTAGATGGGACTAGGGGAGAATATGTGTTCGGCACGGACTAGAAGGGTCGAGATGGCCTGTTTCCGTGCTGTAATTGTTATATGGTTATATGGTCTGGGTTTTTTTTAGGAGGGTTTTCATTTAAAAAACGCATTCAATTATTAAAAAGTAATATTACCCTACAATAAAACAAACCAGATCCCACCACCATATTACAACACAAACATATATCCACAATAGACGACTATACAACTATGATACAATCCTTATTATGGATACATACAACACCCTGCGGAGCCCAGCGGTCCCGGAACTCCCCCAGGGTGCCCGTAGACAGGGCGTATTCCCTCTGTAACCGCACCCGGGCACGGACGTATAACCATATAACAATTACAGCACGGAAACAGGCCATCTCGGCCCTACAAGTCCGTGCCAAACAACTTTTTTCCCCTTAGTCCCACCTGCCTGCACTCATACCATAACCCTCCATTCCCTTCTCATCCATATGCCTATCCAATTTAATTTTAATTGATACCAACGAACCTGCCTCCACCACTTCCACTGGAAGCTCATTCCACACCGCTACCACTCTCTGAGTAAAGAAGTTCCCCCTCATGTTACCCCTAAACTTCTGTCCCTTAATTCTGAAGTCATGTCCTCTTGTTTGAATCTTCCCTATTCTCAAAGGGAAAAGCTTGTCCACATCATCTCTGTCTATCCCTCTCATCATTTTAAAGACCTCTATCAAGTCCCCCCTTAACCTTCTGCGCTCCAGAGAATAAAGACCCAACTTATTCAACCTTTCTATGTAACTTAGTTGTTGAAACCCAGGCAACATTCTAGTAAATCTCCTCTGTACTCTCTCTATTTTGTTGACATCCTTCCTATAATTGGGCGACCAAAATTGTACACCATACTCCAGATTTGGTCTCACCAATGCCTTGTACAATTTTAACATTACATCCCAGCTTCTATGCTCAATGCTCTGATTTATAAAGGCTAGCATACCAAAAGCTTTCTTTACCACCCTATCTATATGAGATTCCACCTTCAAGGAACTATGCACGGTTATACCCAGATCCCTCTGTTCAACTGTATTCTTCAATTCCCTACCATTTACCATGTACGTCCTATTTTGATTTGTCCTGCCAAGGTGTAGCACCTCACATTTATCAGCATTAAACTCCATCTGCCATCTTTCAGCCCATTTTTCCAAATGGCCTAAATCACGTAACCCCAGAAAAGGCTCGGGCAGAGCACTCCACTGCCTGGAGCCATGACTCGCGGATGGCCAGCTTGGCCAGGCCCAGGAGCAACCCAACCAGGACATCTGTAACCCTGCCCTCTCCCCTATGCACAGGGTGTCCAAAGATGAGGATGGTGGGTGTGAAGTGCAGCCAGCGGCAAGGAGCAGCCCCTTTAGATATTCAAACAGTGGCTGCAGCCTCACACACTCCATGTACACGTGGTACACAGACTCTTCCAGCCCGCAACAGTGGCAGGCGGCTGGCGAGTCTGTGAACCCTGAGAGAAACAGGTTGCAGGGAACTCCTCGATGCAGTACCCTCCACCCCAGGTCCCCGATGTAGAGGGGGAGAATCCCTGCGTGGAGGGACCATCATGGTCTAGTTTGGCTCAGCCACCAAGCACGACATCCGGAGGCTGCAGCGAGTCGTCCGATCAGCAGAGACGGTTATTGGCTGCAACCTTCCCTCCATTGACGAACTGTCCACGGCAAGGGCCAGGAAGCGAGCGGGCAAGATCATCTCTGACCCCTCTCACCCAGGGCCACAAACTCTTTGAATCACTTCCCTCTGGAAGGCGACTCCGGACTGTCAAAGCTGCCACAGCCACAGACATAAAAAACTTTTTTCCCACGAGTAGTAGCTCTACTCAATAACCACCTTTCAGGGACATCTGTAGATGAGCCCTAAAAAAGCATTTAATCGGGATGCGTCACAGCATAGTTTGGCCGCAGTGCTATCCTTGACCGTAAGGACGGGGAGAATTGTGGACGCAGCCCAGACCGTCACACAAACCAACCTCCCTTCCATCAACTCCATCTACACCCCACGCTGCCTCCGCAAGGCCAAGATTCAAGATTCAAGATTCAAGAGAGTTTGTTGTCATGTGTCCCAGATAGGACAATGAAATTCTTGCTTTGCTTCAGCACAACAGAACATAGTAGGCATGAATACAGAACAGATCAGTGTGTCCATATATATATATATATACACATAAATCAACAGATAAAGTGCAATGGGCTATTAATGATCAGAGTTTTGTTTGAGTTGAGTTTAATATCCTGATGGCTGTGGGGAAGTAGCTATTCCTGAACCTGGATGTTGCAGATTTCAGGCTCCTGTAACTTCTACCTGAAGGTAGTGGCTAGATGAGTGAGTGGCCAGGATGGTGTGGGTCCTTGATGATGCTGCCAGCCCTTTTGAGGCAGCGACTGCGATAGATCCCCTCGATGGTAGGGAGGTCAGAGCCGATGATGGACGGGGCAGTGTTTACAACTTTTTGTAGTCTTTTCCTCTCCAGGACGCTCAAGTTGCCGAACCAAGCCACGATGCAACCGGTCAGCATGCTCTCTACTGTGCACCTGTAGAAGTTAGAGAGAGTCTTCCTTGACAAACCGACTCTCCGTAATCTTCTCAGGAAGTAGAGGCGCTGATGAGCTTTCTTTATAATTGCATCCGTGTTCTCGGACCAGGAGAGATCTTCACACATGTGCACGCCCAGGAATTTGAAGCTTTTGACCCTCTCCACCATCGACCCGTTGATATAAACAGGACTATGGGTCCCCACCCTACTCCTTCCAAAGTCCACAATCAGTTCCACAGCAGCATAATCAAGGACCAGTCTCACCCCGGCCACTCCCTCTTCTCCCCTCTCCCATCGGCCAAGAGGTACAGAAGTGTGAAAACAAACGCACACACCTCCAGATTCAGGGGCAGTTTCTTCCCGGCTGTTATCAGGCAACTGAAACATCCTCTCACCAACTGGAGAGCGGTCCCAATCTACCATCTACATCTTTGGAGACCCTTGTAGTATCTTTAATCAGACTTTATTGGACTCTACCTTGCATTCCATTTACCCTGTATTGCACATAATGGTCAGCTCGATTGTAATCATGTATTGTCTTTCTGCTGACTGGTTAGTATGCAACAGAAACTTCCCACTGTAGCTCGATACACGAGACAATAAACTTAACTGAAACTAAAAACTTAAGACTCGAGGTGTTGATCTGATTTGTGCTCTGGATCCACGTTTAGATTGTGGTTCATTCTGGGATTCACGATGGCGTTACACACATCGACTCGTTATTATTATCTTATTTTGTCCCTTCCCACGTAACGAGGTTTCCTGGAGTGAATCCCGTGAGATTCTGCGACACTGCGACTACTGGCTTCTCTGCCCGAGACGGGTTTCGTGATGAGAGCACTGTTGCAGTTGCCTGCGGCTGCTTCACCTTCCAAGGCGCCTGATTTAGATATTTCTCAGAAACTGGTGGGAGGAGGCGGCTGCATTTCTTAGAATCTTCTCAGGAGGTGCGTCTAATTGGGGGGGGGGCACCAGGAAGCTATTCCCCTTTCTCTGTGGGTTTGGATGGATTATCAAACATGTTTTGTGTTTGGCGTGCCGGGTTCTGTGATTATTCTGTTGACAATGAGGCCAGTTACTTGGGCCACATAAAGTTGGCTCAAGTTAATACTAATCTAATCATTTGCTACACAGGTATGATGCACACGTGATGCTGCCTGCTTCAAATAGGCTGGCAGTATCATCAAGGACCCACACCATCCTGGCCACACACTCATCTCCCCGCTACCTTCAGGTAGAAGGTACAGGAGCCTGAAGACTGCAACGTCCAGGTTCAGGAATAGCCACTTCCCCACAGCCATCAGGCTATTAAACCTGGCTCAGACAAAACTCTGAACATTAATAGCCTATTATCTGTTATTTGCACTTTATCAGTTTATTTATTCATGCGTGTATTTACGTATATAAAGGTATATGGACACACTGATCTGTTCTGTAGTCAATGCCTACTATGTACTGTTGTGCTGAAGCAAAGCAAGAATTTCATTGTCCTATCAGGGACACATGACAATAAACTCTCTTGAACTTGCCTCTTGACAAGTAAACCCATAAAGAGAGGAAGTCCAACTGCAGTTGTTGGCTTGCTGAGTTAGAACATAGAACATAGAAAAGTACAGCACAGGAACAGGCCCTTCAGCCCACAATGTCTGCGCTGAACAGGATACCAGGAAACCGAGCGGCATGATGGCGCAGCGGTAGAGTTACTGCCTTAGAGACCCAG
This sequence comes from Leucoraja erinaceus, assembly GCF_028641065.1. Lineage (NCBI taxonomy): Eukaryota > Metazoa > Chordata > Chondrichthyes > Rajiformes > Rajidae > Leucoraja > Leucoraja erinaceus. The sequence continues at coordinate 1,991,218 of NC_073394.1, forward strand.
AGACTAGGGTTCGATCCCGACCACAGCTGCTGTCAGTAGCGAGTTTGTACGTGTTCTCCACGTGACCTGCGTGGGTTTTCTCCAAGATCTTCCGTTTACTCCCACACTCCAAAGACATACTCGCTGGAACTTAGAAGATTGAGGGGGGATCTGCTAATAGTCTTCAGATTATTATTGTGGGTATGCATCAAAACATGTTGGCATGCTTTTACTCCAGGAATATTGCATTCACTGGAGTTTAGAAGGATGAGGGGAATCTTATAGAAACATATAAAATTATAAAAGGACTGGACAAGCTAGATGCAGGAAAAATGTTCCCAATGTTGGGGGAGTCCAGAACCAGGGGCCACACAGTTTAAGAATAAGGAGTAAGCCATTTAGAACGGAGACGAGGAAACACTTTTTCTAACAGAGAGTTGTGAGTCTGTGGAATTCTCTGCCTCAGAGGGCGGTGGAGGCCGGTTCTCTGGATACTTTCAAGAGCGAGCTAGATAGGGCTCTTAAAAATAGCGGAGTCAGGGGATATGGGGAGAAGGCAGGAACGGGGTACTGATTGTGGATGATCAGCCATGATCACATTGAATGGCGGTGCTGGCTCGAAGGGCTGAATGGCCTACTCCTGCACCTATTGTCCATTGACTATTGTCTAAGATCCCACCCTATTTGCAGACATACCACTTGTACAGCAGCTGAAGTTAGTTTGAGGATGGTTTTGTTCTGATCCGTTGCTACCAACCTCCCTGTAGTGTTTGTTCTACGAACGCTCATCATTTTAAAAAAAAGCCATGCATATGCAGCGAGTCTGGGGGTTACTATGAGTGTACGTCAGAGCAGTAACCGTGTGGGAAGAATCAATATGAAGGACTGGAAAAATCTACCTCAGGTGAATGTGAATCAGTTGGAGACTGGGAAGCTGCCGGCTGCAAGGGACTTTGTTATACATGCAGAGGCAAGGGGAATGAATATAACAAGAGCCAAGGGCCACGCTACAAATCGATGGAATGATTTTGTACACAAACAGCCACTAACATAAGCAATGCTAATCTTTTTATTAGATCACTTAACAACATAACCATCCATAGAGTATTGGTTTCCACGATATGATTACACACTTTGGATGTCTCCTTGCATATGAATGCACCGCACTGCTTTGACTTAGAGCTTTGCATCGGTAGATCATAGGTTTACATAGAAACATAGTAACATAGAAATTAGGTGCAGGAGTAGGCCATTCGGTCCTTCGAGCCTGCACCGCCATTCAATATGATCATGGCTGATCATCCAACTCAGTATCCCGTACCTGCCTTCTCTCCATACCCCCTGATCCCCTTAGCCACAAGGGCCACATCTAACTCCCTCTTAAATATAGCCAATGAACTGGCCTCAACTACCCTCTGTGGCAGAGAGTTCCAGAGATTCACCACTCTCTGTGTGAAAAAAGTTCTTCTCATCTCGGTTTTAAAGGATTTCCCCCTTATCCTTAAGCTGTGACCCCCTTGTCCTGGACTTCCCCAACATCGGGAACAATCTTTCTGCATCTAGCCTGTCCAACCCCTTAAGAATTTTGTAAGTTTCTATAAGATCCCCTCTCAATCTTCTAAATTCTAGAGAGTATAAACCAAGTCTATCCAGTCTTTCTTCATAAGACAGTCCTGACATCCCAGGAATCAGTCTGGTGAACCGTATCTGCACTCCCTCTATGGCAATAATGTCCTTCCTCAGATTTGGAGACCAAAACTGTACGCAATACTCCAGGTGTGGTCTCACCAAGACCCTGTACAACTGCAGTAGAACCTCTCTGCTCCTATACTCAAATCCTTTTGCAATGAAAGCTAACATACCATTCGCTTTCTTTACTGCCTGCTGCACCTGCATGCCTACCTTCAATGACTGGTGTACCATGACACCCAGGTCTCACCCGCACTAATCTGAAGTAGGTGGACAAAAAGCTGGAGAAACTCAGCGGGTGAGGCAGCATCTATAGAGCAAAGTAATGGGTGACGTTTCGGGTCGAGACCCTTCTTCAGACTGATGTGGAGATGGGGGAGGGGCGGGAACCCGCCCCTCCCCCACCTCCACATCAGTCTGAAGAAGGGTCTCGACGTCAGTCTGAAGAAGGGTCTCGACCCGAAACGTCACACATTCCTTCGCTCCATAGACTCTGCCTCACCGGCTTAGTTTCTCCAGCCGTTTGTCTACCTTTCGATGTTTCCAGCATCTGCAGTTCTTTTTTAAACATAAGTTCAGAAGTGATAGGGGCAGAAATTCCTCCTCATCTCCTTCCTAAAAGCACGTCCGAAACAAAAGGCCAAAACAAAATCAAACCAGTTGAAAAAAAATCCATTGAAACTTCTCTCATGTCATCGGGTCATAAGGAATAGATGTAGAATTAGACCATTCGGCCCATCAAGTCTATTCCCCCATTCAATCATGGCTGATCCATCTCTCCCTCCCAACCCCATTCTCCTGCCTTCTCCCCATAACCCCTGACACCCGCACTAATCAAGAATCTATCTATCTCTGCCTGAAAAATATCCACTGTCTCCACCAAATTCACCACCCTCTGACTAAAGAAATTCCTCCTCATCTCCTTCCTAAAAGAACATCCAAAAGAAAATCCGAAACGAAAATCAAACCAGTTTAAAAAAAAATCTATTGAAAGTTTTCTTGTGTCCAAGTGGAACGTCACAGAAGGAGGCCATTTGACCCATTGTATCTATGCTATCTCTATGAACATACAATCCAATCACTCCCATCTGACCGCATCACCCTCACCCCTCCTTCCAGGCCGGTAGATGTGGTCTCTTCAGTGATTTATGGAATTTAAAGAGTATGATGACTGAATATGCTTCTACCAGGCATTCCAGATCGTAACAACTGACTCTGTGGAAACCAAATCTCATCATCTCCTCGTTGTTTTGTTTTAGGCAATTACCCAAAGCTGTATCCTTGAGCTCAGCAAGAAGTAGCAGCGAGTTGTAGATGTAGCCCAGTCCCACACACACACACCACACTCCCCACCATTGTAGATGTAGCCCAGTCCCACACACAGACCACACTCCCCACCATTGTAGATGTAGCCCAGTCCATCACACACACACCACACTCCCCACCATTGTAGATGTAGCCCAGTCCATCACACACACACCACACTCCCCCACCATTGTAGATGTAGCCCAGTCCATCACACAGACCACACACTCCCCACCATTGTAGATGTAGCCCAGTCCCACACACACACCACACTCCCCACCATTGTAGATGTAGCCCAGTCCCACACACACACCACACTCCCCACCATTGTAGATGTAGCCCAGTCCCACACACAGACCACACTCCCCACCATTGTAGATGTAGCCCAGTCCCACACACAGACCACACTCCCCACCATTGTAGATGTAGCCCAGTCCCACACACAGACCACACTCCCCACCATTGTAGATGTAGCCCAGTCCCACACACACGCCACACTCCCCACCATTGTAGATGTAGCCCAGTCCATCACACACGCCACACTCCCCATCATTGTAGATGTAGCCCAGTCCCACACAGACCACACTCCCCACCACAGACTCCATCTACACTTCAGCCGACATAATCAAAGACTCGTCCTTGTCCCACCCCGGTCATTCCTTCTTCTCCCCGCTCCCGTCCGGCAGAAGGTACAGAAGCTCGACAGCGCGCACCACCAGACTCAGGAACAGCTTCTTCCCCCGTTATCAGGCTTCTGAACGGCCCTTCCATAAACTAGGGTACTGTCCGATTCACCTCTACCCCATTGTGGACATTGGACTTTGTCTGTGGAACTGATGGCTACAACGCTGAGAACTATATTCTGCACTCTGTATCTTCCCCTTTGCTCCACCTGTTTTACTTGAGTTTCACTTGATTGTATTTATGTGTGGTATGATCTGGTGTGTTTGGATAGCTTGCAGGACAAAGCTGTTCACTGCACCTCACTACACATGACAATAATAAACCTGAACCTAAAGCTGGCAGCAGCTCCCTGCTTCTTCCATCTCCATTGCTGTACAATGATCAAACCTGGACAAGTTTAGGTTCAGGTTAATTTATTTGTTTATTTATTTTATTTATTCTGAACAAGTAAAGACATTAAAGACATTAGTAGTAACAAAATCGAAATGATCAAACAATTGGACATTACAATCAATATTTACAAGCAATGAAAAGAACAAAAAGCAAATCTCCAATGTCCAACTCTGTGTCTGTACAAGCTCGAAAAGGAGTGAGAAGAAGAATAACTCATTAAATCTCACCCCTTGTCCCCAACACTTCTACCATATTTATTATTAATAATTAATACTACCCCAGGCAATTTCCCATAATACCTACAGACATATATATACATACAACTATTATACACATACAAACTTCATATATGAAGTAACCAAACATAAGTAAACAATTGTAAAGCAATAGACAAACATTAACCCCCACTTGTCAACTTGTTAATGGGGTAGAGGTGAATCGGACAGTGCCCTAGCTTATGGAAGGGCCGTTCAGAAGCCTGATAACAGAGGGGAAACATAGAAACATAGAAATTAGGTGCAGGAGTAGGCCATTCGGCCCTTCGAGCCTGCACCATTCGCCATTCAATATGATCATGGCTGATCATCCAACTCAGTATCCCATCCCTGCCTTCTCTCCATACCACCTGATCCCCTTGGCCACAAGGGCCACATCTAACTCCCTCTTAAATATAGCCAATGAACTGGCCTCAACTACCCTCTGTGGCAGAGAGTTCCAGAGATTCACCACTCTCTGTGTGAAAACGTTCTTCTCATCTCGGTTTTAAAGGATTTCCCCCTTATCCTTAAGCTGTGACCCCTTGTCCTGGACTTCCCTAACATCGAGAACAATCTTCCTGCATCTATCCTGCCCAACCCCGTAAGAATTTTGTAAGTTTCTATAAGATCCCCTCTCAATCTTCTAAATTCTAGAGAGTATAAACCAAGTCTATCCAGTCTTTCTTGATAAGACAGTCCTGACATCCCAGGAATCAGTCTGCTGAACCTTCTCTGCACTCCCTCTATGGCAATAATGTCCTTCCTCAGATTTGGAGACCAAAACTGTACGCAATACTCCAGGTGTGGTCTCACCAAGACCCTGTACAACTGCAGTAGAACCTCCCTGCTCCTATACTCAAATCCTTTTGCAATGAAAGCTAACATACCATTCGCTTTCTTTACTGCCTGCTGCACCTGCATGCCTACCTTCAATGACTGGTGTACCATGGCACCCAGGTCTCGCTGCATCTCCCCCTTTCCCAATCGGCCACCATTTAGATAATAAGAAGAAGCTGTTCGTGAGCCTGGTGGTGCGCGCTGTCGAGCTTCTGTCATTCACTCCCATTTTCAATTTGTCATTAGGAATGCGATTACGTCACGCAATCTCTTCCAATTTAAATAAAGAAACAAAGAACAGCGTGCGGCACGGTGGTGCAGCGGGTAGAGTTGCTGCCTCACAGTGACGGAAACCCGGGTTCAATCCCCACTACGGGTGCTGTCTGTACGGAGTTTGCACGTTCTCCCTGTGACCGCGTGGGTTTTCTCCGGGCGCTCCGGTTTCCTCCCACACTCGAAATATTTACAGGTTTGTAGGTTAATTGGCTTTGGTAAAAACTGTAAATTTACCCCAGTGTGTGTAGGATAGTGTTAACGTACGGGGTGGTTTGTGTGCCAGCACGGATTTGGTGGGCCAAAGGGCCTGTTTCTGTGCTGTATCTCTAAAGTATCTCTAAATGGAACTGCAGATGCTGATAAATACACAAAAGAACAGAAAGTGTGAAACGTCACCTATCCATGTTCTCCACAGATGCTGCCTGACCCGCTGAGTTACTCCAGCACTCTGTGAAACGTCACCTATCCATGTTCTCCACAGATGCTGCCTGACCCGCTGAGTTACTCCAGCACTCTGTGAAACGTCACCTATCCTTGTTCTCCACAGATGCTGCCTGACCCGCTGAGTTACTCCAGCACTCTGTGCAACGTCACCTATCCATGTTCTCCACAGATGCTGCCTGACCCACTGAGTTACTCCAGCACTCTGTGAAACGTCACCTATCCATGTTCTCCACAGATGCTGCCTGACCCACTGAGTTACTCCAGCACTCTGTGAAACGTCACCTATCCATGTTCTCCACAGATGCTGCCTGACCCGCTGAGTTACTCCAGCACTCTGTGTCTATTCTCCCAGTTTAAGATGAAAGGGTAATTTGGATTTTATTCATGAATGGAAATAGATGGAAAGTTAGGACCTTGTTCGTTATGTTCAAGTCCCCAGGGCATCGCAGAGCACACCAGAAACATTACGAGATTTGGGCTCGGATATAAAAGCAGACAGACCGCAAATGGTTCTCAGATGCTGCGTAATTGATGTTAAAATCAAGTTGCTCTGGATAAAAGTGCACGCAAGTCCCACGATGCAGGCATCATTGTCCAACAATCAATTACCTAACAAGATACCAATAAATACTACTATGTAGAGATTCCACCACAAAATTGCACAAACAATGTCAGTGGCACAGAGAACTTGTTCCTCAAAGAGGATAAATGAGGAATGCAAGACATCTATCTTGCCAAAGCACCCATTTCTCCAGTCGGCACCTCCACCGCTGGATAGCTCCAAGCATTACAAGAAGGTGGAAGATGTTATTTCCTCCCACACACTGTAACCTTTCTGTGGGAATGCCTCCAGAAAAACATTCCTCTTTAGTCTAGTTTAGTTTTAGTTTAGAGATACAGCGCGAAAACAGGCCCTTCTGTTCAGCAGTGGAGTATACACAGGTCTGAAGAAGGGTTTCGGCCCGAAACGTTGCCTATTTCCTTCGCTCCATAGATGCTGCTGCACCCGCTGAGTTTCTCCAGCTTTTTTGTGTAACCTTCTGTTCAGCAGACTGATTCCTGGGATGTCAGGACTGTCTTATGAAGAAAGACTGGATAGACTTGGTTTATACTCTCTAGAATTTAGGAGATTGAGGGGGATCTTATAGAAACTTACAAAATTCTTAAGGGGTTGGACAGGCTAGATGCAGGAAGACTGTTCCCGATGTTTGGGGAAGTCCAGGACAAGGGGTCACAGCTTAAGGATAAAGGGGAAATCCTTTAAAACCGAGATGAGAAGAACTTTTTTCACACAGAGAGTGGTGAATCTCTGGAACTCTCTGCCGCAGAGGATAGTCGAGGCCAGTTCATTGGCTATATTTAAGAGGGAGTTAGATGTGGCCTTTGTGGCTAAAGGGATCAGAGGGTATGGAGAGAAGGCGGGTACGGGATACTGAGTTGGATGATCAGCCATGATCATGTTGAATGGCGGTGCAGGCTCGAAGGGCCGAATGGCCTCTACTCCTGCACCTGATTTCTATGTTTCTATGTTTCTATGTCAGGCAGCATCTGTGAAGAACATGGATAGGTGACGTTTCACAGAGTGCTGGAGTAACTCAGCGGGTCAGGCAGCATCTGTGAAGAACATGGATAGGTGACGTTTCACAGAGTGCTGGTGTAATTCGGGTCAGGCAGCATCTGTGTAGAACATGGATAGGTGACGTTTCACAGACTGCTGGAGTAACTCAGCGGGTGCAGCAGCATCTATGGAGCTAAGGAAATAGGCAACGTTTCGGGCCGAAACCCGAAAGGGTTTCGGCCCGAAACGTTGCCTATTTCCAGAAGGGTTTCGGCCTGAAACGTTGACTATTTCCTTAGCTCTATAGATGCTGCTGCACCATAACTCCTACTCCTGCACCTATTGTCTATGTTTCTATGTTTCTATGTTCCTCACCGACCCAGCGATCCCCGCACACTAACACCGGGGGCAGTTTACAGTTTTACTAAGTCAATTAGCCGATAAACCAGAGCTCCGATTCCCTCCCACTATATCCAAAGATGTGCCGGTTTGTAGGTTAATTGACTTCAGTAAAAAAATTGAGAATTGTCCCTAGTGTACGGGGTGATCGCTGGTCGGCGCGGGCTCGGCGTGCCGCGCTGTATCTCTAAACTAAACTACACTAAAATGTAACATGAAGACAAATTCAGCTCTGAGTATAGAAGTTGGGATGTAATGTTAAAATTGTACAAGGCATTGGTGAGGCCAATTCTGGAGTATGGTGTACAATTTTGGTCGCCTAATTATAGGAAGGATGTCAACAAAATAGAGAGAGTACAGAGGAGATTTACTAGAATGTTGCCTGGGTTTCAGCAACTAAGTTACAGAGAAAGGTTGAACAAGTTAGGGCTTTATTCTTTGGAGCGCAGAAGGTTAAGGGGGGGACTTGATAGAGGTCTTTAAAATGATGAGAGGGATAGACAGAGTTGACGTGGAAAAGCTTTTCCCGCTGAGAGTAGGGAAGATTCAAACAAGGGGACATGACGAGAATTAAGGGACTGAAGTTTAGGGGTAACATGAGGGGGAACTTCTTTACTCAGAGAGTGGTAGCTGTGTGGAATGAGCTTCCAGTGAAGGTGGTGGAGGCAGGTTCGTTTTTATCATTTAAAAATAAATTGGATAGTTATATGGATGGGAAGGGAATGGAGGGTTATGGTCTGAGCGCAGGTATATGGGACTAGGGGAGATTATGTGTTTGGCACGGACTAGAAGGGTCGAGATGGCCTGTTTCCGTGTTGTAATTGTTATATGAAAGACTCAGGAGGTGAGGCAGTATCTGTGGGAAGAGAAATAGTGTGTCTGCTTCTGGCTGTGGGGCTCCTTGCTCAGAGTTGTGTTTCTCTCTCCACGGATGCTGCCCGATCTACTGAGCCTTTTCCAGCAGCTTCAGTTCTTATTTTGGATTGTCAGCATTTTCATTTTTTTTGGAGGTACGTGTAAAATATACTACATGGCCAAAGACACTTTGGACTTTTTGTCGGTTTCTTTGACGAACGGCGCCGAACTATGGGGACTGGTGCAAGAATCTCACCGTGCAGTGACCACCTGATGAGAAAGGACCATTAGGCCATCGCCTCTAAAACTGTTCATTCGTTCATCATCGTTGATAACATTAGCGACACAGTGGCGCCGGTTTCAGACGGGAACGGTGACAAACGCACCGCACATCCCTGTCCTCCAGTTCCTGCTGACCTCCGCCGCTGGAAGTATCGGATGTTGGTGTGTGTGTGTGTGTTTTATCATCATTCCTTACAATGCTACATACGACAGCGATCGCAACTTCTACTGAAGTGTGGATGGCCGTCGGCTCGCTAGGAGCTCGTCCGCCCTTTGGCAGGTCTTATGTTTGGTCCTGCTGGGGGTCCACAGCCCCCTCCTCAGCTGGCAAACCAGGTGGGGGAGACGGTTTAGTCGCCGACTATCCGCCATGGAGCAGGTAGCACAGGATTACACGGTACCCGTGGCAGGGGGAACTCCCCCCGAACTGATGTGAACTGTGAGCTGGGGTCAAGGAAAGATCATTCACGTCGCGGCCCTGTGATCACCAATCTTTCCACCGCCACGTACAAGAAGCAACAAGACGGACATCATTGTGCAGGTGCCAATACACAATAGGTGCAGGAGGAGGCCATTCAGCCCTTCGAGCCAGCACCGCCATTCACTGTGATCACGGCTGATCATCCCCAATCAGTACCCCGTTCCTGCCTTCGCCCCATATCCCCTGACTCCGCTGTCTTGAAGAGCCCTATCTAGCTCTCTCATGAAAATATCCAGAGAACCGGCCTCCACCGCCCTCTGAGGCGGAGAATTCCACAGACTCACCACTCTCTGTGAGAACAACCTGTAATCTTGTGTATGGACTCGATAAGAAGAACGGTGAACCGTGCTCTATAAGTGCAGTACAGGTTTCTATTCAAATCTTACGTACCCAATTGGTTGTACAAGATTTAGTTATTGTTTGTTTTCTTTGTGAATCTGGAACAAGTTATTCATTTCAGGCCAGTGTCATCACTTTGTGCCTTTGCGTTGGTTCATTCACGAAGGCACGAGGCCAGATGTGGGTTGAACGCAAACCTCTGGAAAGTTTTGATGCGAGATGACAAGATCTGGTCATTGTGAATGGCTTGGGCCTCCAGAGACACTGACAAGTTGACCACAATTGTTTCCAGTCACTTTGGAAAACAGATAGCTTTGATTGAGGAGGAAGGAACTCTATTGATAGAGCTCTAGGGGCTAGAGGAGTCAAGGGATATGGGGAGAAAGCAGGCACGGGTTATTGATTGGGGACGATCAGCCATGATCACAAAGAATGGCGGTGCTGGCTTGAAGGGCCGAATGGCCACCTCCTGCACCTATTTTCTATGTTCCTATGTGTCTATGAACAGCAGATGCTATCTCAAACCGAAGATAGAACACAAAAAGCTGGAGTAACTCAGCGGGACAGGCAGCATCTCTGGAGAGAAGGATTGGGTGGCGTTTCGGGTCGAGACCCTTCATCAGACATTCAGGGTGGAATGTGGCATGGCGCGTATGCAGTGAATATTTTGGGGATAGTTTTCACTCCAACTACCAGAGAGACGATACGAGATGAATCTCATCGCGCAGCTATGAAATCCAACAAATCACAGAGCGATCAGTTTGATCTGAAGCCAAATAGGCACTTGGGCAGCAAGGAGGTTTTCTGAGATGAACATTTCATGTTCTATAATAGTTTCCATGAGAATTGCAGGAGTTGGCAGTGGTAGATGCTCCACTTGGGCCCTGAGGACCAAACTTTGATCGAGTTTCCAGAACGCAAGTGCTGTCTGCTGCCTCTCACTCAACGGCAACAATAGCAGTCGTCAGCTTCAGTCGAAAGTGAATAGACCGCAATATCTGTCAGTGTTTAAACTCCCATTATTCTGTTTTCATAACTGCTTTCCACATGCTATTTTCTTGGCCTCGACAACACCGAATGAATCGCATTCTGGAAAGTATCCATCATAGATTCGCCTTGTAATCCCTGATCCACTCTCACTCTAAGAAATTAATTGTTTAAGAAAGAACTGCAGATGCTGGAAAAATCGAAGGTGGACAAAAATGCTGGAGGAACTCAGCGGGTGAGGCAGCATCTATGGAGCGAAGGAATGGGTGACGTTTCAGGTCGAGACCCTTCTTCAGACTGATGTGGAGGTGGGGGGGAGATAGACTGACGTCGAGACCTTTCTTCAGACTGATGTGGAGGTGGGGGAGGGGCGGGTTCCCGCCCCTCCCCCATCTCCACATCAGTCTGAAGAAGGGTCTCGACCCGAAACGTCACCAATTCCTTCGCTCCATAGATGCTGCCTCACAATAGACAATAGACAATAGACAATCGGTGCAGGAGTAGGCCATTCGGCCCTTCGAGCCAGCAACCGTCATTCAATGTGATCATGGCTGATCATCCCCATTCTTGCTATTGATGGAATGCAGCGTAGGTTTACAAGAGGTCCTTCTGCAGTTGTACAGGGCCCTAGTGAGACCACACCTGGAGTATCGTGTGCAGTTTTAGTCCCCTAATTTGAGGAAGGACATTCAGATTCAGATTCAGATTCAGATTCAATTTTAATTGTCATTGTCAGTGTACAGTACAGAGACAACGAAATGCATTAGACAACGAAATTCTTGCTATTGAGGGAGTGCAGCGTAGGTTTACAAGGTTAATTCCCGGGATGGTGCGCCTGTCATATGCCGAGAGAATGGAGCGGCTGGGCTTGTACACTCTGGAGTTTAGAAGAATGAGAGGGGATCTTATTTAAACATATAAGATTATTATGGGTTTGGACACGCTAATCAACTCCTTGGCCTTGGAGGTGTTTAGGGACGAGTTGTTACGTGCGCACCTGTCCGCCAGGTTCTGCACCTCCGCTCGGTAGTTTGTTTCATCAACGTTGGTGATCAGCCCGATCACCGTTGTGTCGTCTGCGAACTGTATATCTAAACTCTAATGTAGAAGGGCATGTTGGCCAGCATGGGCAAGTTTGGCCGAAGGGCTTGATTCCACACAGTATGACTCCAGACCACACCTGGAGTAGTGTGTGCAATTTTGGTCTCCAAATTTGAGGAAGGATATTCTTGCTATTGAGTGAGTGCAGCGTAGGTTCACAAGGTTAATTCCCGGGATGGGGGACCGTCATATGCTGAGAGAATGGAGCGGCTGGGCTTGTACACGCTGGAATTTAGTAGGATGAGAGGGCATCTTATTGAAACATATAAGATTATTAAGGGTTTGGACACGCTAGAGGCAGGAAACATGTTCTTGATGTTGGGGGAGTCCAGAACCAGGGGCCACAGTTTAAGAATAAGGGGTAAGCCATTTAGAACAGAGATGAGGAAACATGTTTTCACACAGAGAGTGGTGAATCTGTGGAATTCTCTGCCTCAGAGGGCGGTGGAGGCCGGTTCTCCGGATATTTTCAAGAGAGAGCTAGATAGAGCTTTTAAAGATAGCGGAGGCAGAGAATATGGGGAGAAGGCACCTATTGTCCATTGTATCGTATCTAAGTTTTCCGCCTGACCTAACCTGAAGTAAATTGACTTTATGTGCAGTCAAGCATAATAAACAGGTGGCCATGGATCTCATTTCAAAGTGATTTTCGCTGCTAATCAGACGCTCTAGAAAGACGCAGCGTGTAATGAGATTACCCTCATTGTTAGACCTTCACATGGGTTTTAATTGCAGTCAAGCCTTCTACCGGGTTTTACAGGCTGTAAAGACGGGATGCTGGTTAGGACAGGAAGGTGGCGTGAGATGTACGCGGTGCGGGGAGGTGGATTGTGTTTGTGTGCGGAAGCTTCTAGTCGTCTGGTTCATCGACCAAAGGGAAGCGGGTGGCAGTGTGGTGCGGCGGGTGGAACCACTGCCTCACGGCACCTGAGATCCGGGTTCGATCCTGGCCTCCGTCTGTAAGCCACCCTCCCCCTCACTCCCGTGGTCCCTTAGAGATACATAGATACATAGGGGCAGGAGGAGACCATTCCATTCGGCCCTTCGAGCCAGCACCGCCATTCAATGTGATCACGGCTGATCATCCCCAATCAGTACCCCGTTCCTGCCTTCTCCCCATATCCCCTGACTCCTTTAGCCCTAAGAGCTAAATCTAACTCTCACTTCAATACATCAAGGTAGCCAGGTAGTGAGACTGGTTGGAGAACTGGGGTGGGATGGAGAGAGAGGGAAAGCAAGGACAAGCATAAGTATGATTTGGAGTGTTCCTTAAGGGCCTGTCCCACTTAGCCGTTGTGACGTGTGGGTAGCGTGTGGGACGGGCGCATGCAGAGGCGTGGAGTTGCGTGCAGTATCGTGCGGCGCTCCAGGGTTTCGTGCTGCAGGAAATCCTCACGTGCCTCACCCGCGTGACGTATCGCGTACGAACGCTGACGTATTGGCGTCGCGCGCTGGCGTCCCGATGTCTCACGTGTATCGCGTGGTGATGCATGGTTACGTCACGGTACGTAACCATGGGTCGCCGCGCGCCGCAGCGTATTCTAATGACGTCACACGTACACCAGACGGCATGATGACGTGGGAGGCGCTAACGACGGCCAAGTGGGACAGGCCCTTTAGTCTGTGATGCTAAACCTGACGAGCAGCGATTCCAAAGAGCTGTTTACATTTCCAAATGCATTGTCATAAGGTCATAAGGAATAGAATTAGAATTAGGCTATTCAGCCCATCAGGTCTACTCCACCATTCAATCATGTCTGATCTATCTCTCCCTCCTAACCCCATTCTCCCGCCTTCTCCCCATACCGTCTGACACCCGTACAAAACAAGAATCTATCTATCTCTGCCTTAGAAATATCCACCAGCTTGGCCTCCACAGCCGTCTGTGGCAAAGAATTCCACAGACTCACCACCCTCCGACTAAAGAAATTCCTCCTCATCTCCTTCCGAAAAGAACGACCTTTAATTCTGAGGCTGTGACCTCTAGTCCTAGACTCCCCCACTGGTGGAGACATCCTCTCCACATCCACTCCATCCAAACCTTTCACTATTCTGTATGAAAAGAAGGAGGGAAATCCGAGACGTACAAGTATATTAATTAAACGTTAGAAGCTGGGAAAGTGTTAGAATCTATAATGATGGACGTAACAACAGAACATATTGAAATGAATAATAGGTTTAATTAGAATCAACATGGGCTTATGAAACGAAAACCTATGTTTAAATAATCTGCTGGAGTTCTTTGTGTTTGTGTCTAGTGGGAGAGATCATGGGGAATAAGTGTACGTGCAGTTGTACAGGGCCCTAGTGAGACCACACCTGGAGTATTGTGTGCAGTTTTGGTCCCCTAATTTGAGGAAGGACATTCTTGCTATTGAGGGAGTGCAGCGTAGGTTTACCAGGTTAATTCCCGGGATGGCGGGACTGTCAAATGCTGAGAGAATGGAGCAGCTGGGCTTGTATACTCTGGAGTTTAGAAGGATGAGAGGGTATCTTGAAACATATAAGATTATTAAGGGTTTGGACACGCTAGAGGCAGGAAACATGTTCCCGATGTTGGGGGAGTCCAGAACCAGGGGCCACAGTTTAAGAATAAGGGGTAAGCCATATAGAACGGAGATGAGGAAACACTTTTTCACACAGATAGTTGTGAGTCTGTGGAATTCTCTGCTTCAAAGGGCAGTGGAGGCTGGTTCTCTGGATACTTTCAAGAGAGAGTTAGATAGGGCTCTTAAAGATAGCGGAGTCAGGGGATATGGGGAGAAGGCAGGAACGGAGTACTGATTGGGGATGATCAGCCGTGATCACATTGAATGGCGGTGCTGGCTCGAAGGGCTGAATGGCCTACTCCTGCACCTATTGTCTATTGTCTATTGTCCATTCAGATTTCTTCAGACTGTCTATCTTCGTTGTAAACCAGCAACTTGAGAAATTCCTTCTTAACGCAGCCAAGACATAGCTGACAGAGTAGAGACCAGAAGCTCCAACATACTGGAGACCAGAAGCAATCCCTCTGCATGCGCCTAGCTCAACCTCACCCTGACAAACTCAGTGAACCCCGAGAGGCGCTTTCATGCTTAAAACATTCATAAGAAACTTGAAGAGCTGCGCTTGAATGTAATGAGATCCACGCTGGAGTATCGCTTGGTCAGTGAACATTTCAGGGGAGAACAAGTTGGTGAGATTTGCCTCCACCAAGGAGGTTCCAGTTCACGTTGGACCTCGGCTACCAACACACAGCACGATGACAAAGTATTACTGCCATAGAGGGAGTGCAGAGACGGTTCACCAGACTGATTCCTGGGATGTCAGGACTGTCTTATGAAGAAAGACTGGATAGACTTGGTTTATACTCTCTAGAATTTAGGAGATTGAGAGGGGATCTTATAGAAACTTACAAAATTCTTAAGGAGTTGGACAGGCTAGATGCAGGAAGATTGTTCCCGATGTTGGGGAAGTCCAGGACAAGGGGTCACAGCTTAAGGATAAGGGGGAAATCCTTTAAAACCGAGATGAGAAGAACTTTTTTCACACAGAGTGGTGAATCTCTGGAACTCTCTGCCACAGAGGGTAGTTGAGGCCAGTTCATTGGCTATATTTAAGAGGGAGTTAGATGTGGCCCTTGTGGCTAAGGGGATCAGAGGGTATGGAGAGAAGGCAGGTACGGGATACTGAGTTGGATGATCAGCCATGATCATATTGAATGGCGGTGCAGGCTCGAAGGGCCGAATGGCCTCTACTCCTGCACCTAATGTTCTATGTTTCTATGTTTCTATGTTTCTATCATTCTTCATATGTCGGCAATGCAGGGAGTGGAGGAGTCACCACCTACTTATTGGAGTGATACTGCGAGTTACAAATGAGAAAGGCAATAGCTATATCAATAACAGCCTGCAAGTCAAGGTATACAATACTCCATGATGGGTCACCTAACATCATATCACTTTGGATGGGATATCACAATTCAATGACAGCCAATCCATTAGAGTCAAAAGACTTCTGAGTGCTTTTGCTGCCCTCACTTGCACTAAGTATCGAGTCTTCCGCAGGAATTGCTGTTACTGCAGCCTCAATGGAATATTTTTCAAACTGTGTGCATTTATAGTTTGGTTTGGTTTAGTTTAGAGATACAGCGCGGACACAGGCCCTTCGGCCCACCGTGTCCATGCTGACCCAACGATCCCCGTACACCAACACTATCCGACACACACTAGGGACAATTTATAATTTTTATCGGAGCCAATTAGCCAACAAGCCATTAAGGATAAGGGGGAAATCCTTTAAAACCGAGATGAGAAGAACTTTTTTCACACAGAGAGTGATGAATCTCTGGAATTCTCTGCCACAGAGGGTAGTTGAGGCCCGTTCATTGGCTATATTTAAGAGGGAGTTAGATGTGGCCCTTGTGGCTAAGGGGATCAGGGAGTATGGAGAGAAGGCAGGTACGGGATACTGAGTTGGATGATCAGCCATGATCATATTCATATTGAATGGCGGTGCAGGCTCGAAGGGCCGAATGGCCTACTCCTGCACCTAATTTCTATGTTTCTAAACCTGCACGTCTTTGGAGTGTGGGAGGAAACTGGAGCACTCGGAGAAAACCCACGCAGGTCACGTGCAAACTCCGTACAGTCAGCGCCCGTAGTACAAATTCCTACAGCATTGTTTCTTGTCTCATGTTATACAGCACGGAAACAGGCCCTTCGGCCTGACTCGTGCATGCCGACCAAGATGTCCCAACTAAGCTCGTCCCATTGACCTGCTGAGTGGATTTGTTATGATGTAGGGAGGAACTGCAGATGCTGGTTTAAACTGAAGATAGACACAAAAAGCTGGAGTAACTCAGCGGGTCAGGCAGCATCTGTGGAGAAAAGGAATAGGTGACGTTTCGGGTCGAGACCCTTCTTCAGACTGATGTGGAGATGGGGGAGGGGCGGGAACCCGCCCCTCCCCCACCTCCACATCAGTCTGAAGAAGGGTCTCGACGTCAGTCTGAAGAAGGGTCGTCAGGTAGGCATCGTGGCATTTACACTAGCAACCCAGCCACTTCTCTGCCGGAGATGAGAACAAAAGTGGACACAGAATGCTGGAGTAACTCAGCGGGTCAGGCAGCATCTGTGGAGAACATGGATAGGTGACGTTTCATAGTGCTGGAGTAACTCAGCGGGTCAGGCAGCATCTGTGGAGAACATGGATAGGTGACGTTTCACAGAATGCTGGAGTAACTCAGCGGGTCAGGCAGCATCTGTGGAGAACATGGATAGGTGACGTTTCACAGAGTGCTGGAGTAACTCAGCGGGTCACACAGAGAGTGGTGAATCTCTGGAACTCTCTGCCACAGAAGGTAGTTGAGGCCAGTTCATTGGCTATATTTAAGAGGGAGTTAGATGTGGCCCTTGTGGCTAAAGGGATCAGGGGGTATGGAGAGAAGACAGGTACAGGATACTGAGTAGGTGACATTTCACAGAGTGCTGGAGTAACTCAGCAGGACAGGCAGCATCTCTGGAGAGAAGGAATGGGTGACGTTTCGGGTCGAGACCATCTGAAAATTGAAGAAATATCCTGGACCAGTTTCCCCTGGGTATTCCCTATTCATTTTACATGTTAAATTATACATACAGAGGAGGCAATGGTTCACTTTCCTCTTGGTAATATGAGCAGGGCTCCTACAGCAGAGAGCAATTCCTTAGAGTACAGGGTATTAATAAACATATAATTAGGCTGTGGATCGTTTTAGATGTCGATTAGGGTTTTAGATGTACGCAAATCAATAAATTTGAATGATAAAGATCAATAGAGATGGAGTTAATGCTTTGCAGTTTGGTGCTTGGTCCGTGTGTGTGTGTGTGTGTGTGTGTTTGTTTTTCATGGACTTGTTTTATTGTACATGACTAGCCATTCAAACCAATCCAGAAGTTTGGGTATTTTAAGCAAATTGGATTTGGTGACATTAGCGCTGTTACAGGAGATCTGTGTAGTGTAATAGTCTTTCTCTGGGCATCATGCTTGAATGAGCAAGGCCTGATTACTCAGTTCTCATGGGTAATCTTAGACAAAGCATGTATTGTCAGAAACCAAGGACATAGTTCAATGAATTATACAAATGATGGAATTAGTAATGAATCTCCATTATATTCTGTAAAAAAAAACAACAAGAAAAAGATCACACCTTTCCACAATGTTAAATATCATTTGTGGCACCTCTCTCTGTTGACGTTCTGAAGCTTTGGCATCAGAGAGCTTTCTTTGTCAAATCTCAATGCTCATTTGCACTTCATATTTCAATGAACATTAGATTAAAGCAGAGCTTTGAAGATTAAATAAAAAGTGGAATGAGCTTCCAGCGGAAGTGGTGGAGGCAGGTTCGATTTTATCATTTAAAAATAAATTGGATAGGAATATGGACGGGAAAGGAATGGAGGGTTATGGTCTGAGCGCAGGTAGATGGGACTAGGGGAGAGTAAGTGTTCGGCACGGACTAGAAGGGCCGAGATGGCCTGTTTCCGTGCTGTAATTGTTATATGGTGTGTGGCCAATGTGAGAGCCATTCTGTAGCAATTCAGCAGAAAGACCAGACAAAACTAATGTGTAGAAATTTATAATAACTTTAAAATTAAAATTAATGTCTGAAGAAGGATCTCATCCCAATATTATCACTTGCCCGTGTTCTCCGGAGATGCTGCCTGACCCTCCACGAGAACGATCCCAGGAATGAGTGGGTTAGCATACGATGGGCGTTTGATGGAGCTGGGCCTGTACTCGCTGGAGTTTAGAAGGATGAGAGGGCACCTCATTGAAACTTACAGAATAGTGAAAGGCCTGGATAGAGTGGATGTGGAGAGGATGTTTCCACTGGTGGAAGAGTCAAGGACCAGAGGTCACAGCCTCAGAATTAAAGGGCGCTCTTTTAGAAAGGAGGTGAGGGGTAACTTCTTTAGTCAGAGGGTGGTGAATCTGTGGAGGCCAAGTCAGTGGATACCTTTAAGGCAGAGATAGACACATTCTTGATTAGTACGGGTGTCAAGGGTTATGGGGAGAAGGCAGGAAAATGGGATTAGGAGGCAGAGATCAGCCACGATTGAATGGCGGAGTAGACTCGATGGGCCGAATGGCCTAATTCTACCCCTATAACTTGTGAACTTGCGACCCGCTGAGTTACTCCAGCATTTTCTGTTTATCTGCAGTCAGTGGAAAGACGGCCCCGTAGCAGAAGGGTCCACGTGACAGGCGGGGCTGGAAACTGGAAGTATCCTGAGCTAATTCTGCTACCACCATCGTCTACTGCGACAAGTGACGGCCTCCACTGATGGTCGCCGGAAGCTTGCGTCCTTTTCAGGACGGGTGAGGGCAACATTTGTAACAAGATGGCCACGAGAAGAAGACAAAGTGGAAAGGCTATACATGATTACAATTCAGAATTGGCTTTCCACAATTCTATCATGATAGCTAGCCCCCACCAACTGATATAAAACAATGCTATGCTTGAAAAAAATCGTAATTTACAGTGGACATCAAATTTCCTTTCACCTGTCATTATTCTTCATGAATTGCCAGTTTTTTTTAAAGCTTTTTTGTGTGAAATTGTTGGTCAACAATGTGCATTTTTGATGGTCTGGCTATTTGAGTCATATAGATCCCTTCGATGGTGGGGAGGTCAGTATCTGTGATGGACTCTCTACGCTACATCTAAGGTCATTCTACTTGACTGTGTTCTGCAAAATTCTTAAGGGGTTGGACAGGCTAGATGCAGGAAGATTGTTCCCGATGTTGGGGAAGTCCAGAACAAGGGGTCACAGTTTAAGAATAAGGGGGAAGTCTTTTAGGACTGAGATAAGCAAAACATTGGTGAATCTGTGGAATTCTCTGCCACAGAAGGTAGTTGAGGCCACGGTTCATTGGCTATATTTAAGAGGGAGTTAGATGTGGCCCTTGTGGCTAAAGGGATCAGGGGGTATGGAGAGAAGGCAGGTACAGGTTACTGAGTTGGATGATCAGCCATGATCATATTGAATGGCGGTGCAGGCTCGAAGGGCCGAATGGCCTCCTCCTGCACCTATTTTCTATGTTTCTATGTTTCTAAATACTAAACGCAGTTCAGACGACCAACTTTTACTTAAGTGTATCGTCAGAAAATGAGTCATTTGCAAAAGTGAAATGTACTTGAGGACCAGTCCCCCTCCCGACGCCCCGCCCCCGCCTCCACATCAGTCTGAAGAAGGGTCTCAACCCGAAACATCACCTATTCCTTCGCTCCATAGATGCTGCCTCACCCGCTGAGTTTCTCCAGCATTGTTGTCCACCTCCAGACTCAGGGACAGTTTCTTCCCAGCTGTTATCAGGCAACTGAACCGTCTTCTCATCAACTGGAGAGCGGTCCTGACCTCACGTCTACCTTTGGTGTATCTTGGACTAACTGCACGCCTCCAGATTCGGTGTTTAAGAATCAGGAACTGCAGATGTTGGTAAAATCGAAGGTAGACAAAAATGCTGGAGAAACTCAGCGGGTGAGGCAGCATCTACGGAGCGAAGGAAATAGGCGACGTTTTGGGTCTCGAGACCCTTCTCCAGACCGATGTGAAGCCCGACGGCGGGGGGATGGGAGGAGACAGCAAGGGCTAGCAAAATTGGGAGAATTCAACGTTAATGCCATCCGGATGCAAGCAACACAGGCAGAATATGAGGTGCTGTTCCTCCAATTTCCGGTGTTGCTCACTCTGGCAATGGAGGAGACCCAGGACAGAGAGGTCGGATTGGGAATGGGAGGGGGAGTTGAAGTGCTGAGCCACCAGGAGGTCAGGTTGGTTATTGCGGACTGAGCGGAGGTGTTCGGCGAAACGATCGCCCAACCTACGCTTAGTCTCCCCGATGTAGATGTAGTCAGTAAACGGAGACCATGTTTTGACAAAAAGTTCTTGTTTGTCCATCTTGGACTATCTTGAATTGGACTTTGCACTCAATGTTCTTCCCTTTCTCCTTTAGCTGTGCACTGCGGCCAACAGCGGTAGAGTTGCTGCCTCACGGCGCCAGAGACCTGGGTTCGATCCTGACTAAGGGTGCCGTCTGTACGGAGTTTGTACCTTCTCCCCGTGACCTGTGTGGGTTTTCTCCAGGTTTCCTCCCACACTCCAAAGACGTGCAGGGTTGTAGGTTAATTGGCTTTGGTTAATTTCCCCATAACCCCTGATGACCCCTCGTCTAAAGACTTGATTGTAATGGTGTACAGTCTTTTTCATTGACTGGATGGCATGCAAAACAAAAGGCTTTGTCCAAGTCAAGTCAAGAGAGTTTTATTGTCATGTGTCCCAGATAGGACAATGAAATTCTTGCTTGCTGCAGCACAACACAATATGAAAACATTATACAGACTTGGAGATAAAAGTTCAGTGTGTCTATAGACCATCTCCAAGAACCCTCTCCAAGACAGAGGTGAAGCTCACCGTTTGACCTGTTTTTACAAAATGTTAAATGGTCAGCTGGACATAGATTACAAGACCTACACCAAACCCAAACCAATTAGGAGCAGACGAGGGTATCCGATCCAATTTGTGATCCCAGCTACAAAGACAGATGTGTACAGCAATTCGTTCTTCCCCCGCACAATTAAAGCATGGAATAATCTCCACCCAAATATAGTTACCCAACCAGATGCAACTACATTTAAGTTAGCTCTTCCTTCCCAAAAACCCTTTCTGGCTTAAGCCCTCCCTTCACCACCTCCAGTTTAAATTCCATTTGGAATATTTTAGAGGACCAGGAAACCAAGAAACCATAGACCATATACACACACACAATGAATAAACAGATAACGTGTAATAGGCTGTTGTTGTTCAGAGTTTGTTTGATGGCGTGTTTAATAGCCTGATGGCTGTGGGGAAGAAGCTGTTCCTGAACCTGGATGTTGCAGATTTCAGGCTCCTGTACCTTCTTCCCGATGGTAACGGAGAGATGAGTGTGTGGCCAGGATGGTGTGGGTCTTTGATGATGTTGGCTGCCTTTTTGAGGCAGAGACTGCGATAGATCCCTTCGATGGTGGGGAGATCACAGCCGATGATGGACTGGGCAGTGGTCACAACTTCCTGCATCCTTTTCCGCTCCTGGGCGTTCAAGCATGTGACGATGTTACAACTAACCAGAACTAAACTGAAGTAAATAGTGAATTCAGATTGGAAAGTGTTTACAAAGCTCCACGTTGATATGTTCCATGTGCACTATTTGCGCTTCAAGAGCTCTCTCTGGAACAGAGGTCCTCTTTGTCCTCCTGTGAGTCAGAGGGCACGGTCTTCCTTTGGCAAAGGCACCGTCTTGTGATACGTCTGAGTCACCATGCTTCAATCGCTACACTGTCACTCTGTTTTGCCCGATTATTTTCGTCGGCACCAAGGCCACGGGACTAGACCAGCGCAGTCAATTAAAATGGACGTGTCAACCTCAGCTCATTCACTTTTCCATCTGTGTGTGTGTGTGTGTGTGTGTGTGTGTGTGTGTGTGTGTGTGTGTGTGTGTGTGTGTGTGTGTGTGTGTGTGTGTGTGTGTGTGTGTGTGTGTGTGTGTGTGCGTGCGTGCGTGTGTGTGTGCGTGCGTGTGTGTGTGTGTGTGCGTGCGTGCGTGTGTGTGCGTGCGTGCGTGTGTGTGCGTGCCTGTGTGTGTGTGTGTGTGTGTGTGTGAGTGTGTGTGTGTGTGTGTGCGTGCGTGCGTGTGTGTGCGTGTGTGCGTGTGTGCGCGTGTGTGTGTGCGTGCGTGTGTGCGTGTGTGTGCGTGTGCGTGCGTGTGTGCGTGTGTGTGTGTGTGTGTGTGTGTGTGTGTGTGTGTGCGTGCGTGTGTGTGTGTGTGTGTGTGTGTGTGTGTGTGTGTGTGTGTGTGTGTGTGTGTGTGTGTGCGTGCGTGTGTGTGTGTGTGTGCGTGGGGCCAATTGTTGTAAACCACTCACTGGAGTGAGATCAACAACTGTCCACCAATGTTCAGGCCTTTGTACATTGTCTGTACTGCGTTACATTATCTCTCTCCTTGTTCCCCGTCTCCAGAATAATTCGGCTAAGTAGTGAAATGGTCCAAGTGATAGCAGGCAGTCTGTAGGTGGACCAGAAGCAAAGACTTTAGCAACGATAGCCCGTGTCTACAACGAGGCATCTATCTGTCTCGCTGTGGGATAAATTTAGACGAAGGTGTGGAATAACACATTATCCTGATATGTTTTGCAGAAACTGTTTATTAACCTAAATGTGACTCCCATCCTACAGAATGAGATTTGAAGATAGGAAGATGAGTGAGATCTGAATCATGAAGATGACAATGGACAATGGACAATGGGCAATGGACAATAGGTGCAGGAGTCGGCCAATAATGGGGTGGGAGATAGCTACAACTCTGCCCAGGGCAAAACATTAGAGTCAAGGCAGGAACTAGACAGCTGGTCATAGTCATCGAGTCATAGAGTGATACAGTGTGGAAACATGCCCTTTGGCCCAACTTGCCCACACCGGCCAACGTGCCCCAGCTACACTAGTCCCACCTGCCCGCATTTGGTCCATATCCCTCCAAACCTGTCCTATCCATGTAACTGTCTAACTGTTTCTTGAACTTTGGGGTAGTCCCAGCCTCAACTACCTCCTCCGACAGCTCGTTCCATACACCCACCACCCTTTGTGTGAAAAAGTTACCCCTCAGATTCCTATTAAATCTTTTCCCCTTCATCTTGAACCTGTGTCCTCTGGTCCTCGATTCCCCTACTCTGGGCAAGAGACTCTGCGCGTCTACCCGATCTATTCCTCTCATGATTTTGTAACCTCTATAAGATCACCCCTCATCCTCCTGCGCTCCAAGGAGTAAAGTCCCAGTACACACGGCAATAAAGATACCATTGAAACAACTGTATGTTCAGGACCTTTGTGCAGGTGGAGTCTGTATTTAATCCACGCTGGTTTTCAGCTCAACACTGAGCCCGATTTAAAATGAATAATAATAATCTTATTTATATAGCACATTTTTAGTCAACTTGCATTGACCCCAAAGTGCTTCACATAATTACATTACATTTACACACAGGCAAAGGTGGGTGAAGTGTCTTGCCCCAAGGACACAACGACAGTAAGCACTCCAAGCAGGATTCGAACCGGCTATTGCCAGCCGAACACTTAGCCCATTGTGCCATCTGTCGTCCCATGACTAAAAGGCTTTTCCTCTCCCTTGGTTACGGGCTTGACACCCTCCTGAAAGCATGGCTGGCATTAAGAATTGGGTCTTGTTCGGAGAGAAGCAAAGCTCACCGGGCGGGATGCAGGAGCCGGCTGCACAGAACCACGGCCATCACCGGCACACCTGCACCTCAACCGCAACGTGAAACGTCAGCATCAGGCACTAGGGCCGAGAGACACGATGGTTCCTCTCCAAGTTCCACCGCATGAAATAAGAACGATCCCAGGAATAAGTAGGTTAACATATGAGTAGGCCAGCATTTATTTCAAGAGGGGCTTGTGTACAAAAACAGCGATGTAACGCTGAGGCTCTATAAGGTGCTGGTCAGGCCGCGTCTGGAATATTGTGAGCAGTTTTGGGCACCGTATCTGAGGAAGGATGTGCTGGCTCTGGAGAGGGTGCAGAGGAGGTTTACAAGAATGATCCCTGGAATGAGTGGGTTTACCTATGATGAGCGTTTGTCGGCACTGGGCCTGCACTCGCTGGAGTTTAGAAGAATGAGGGGGGACCTCATTGAAACTTACAGGATAGTGAAAGGCCCTGGATAGAGTGGATGTGGAGAGGATGTTTCCACTAGTGGGAGAGTCTTGGACTAGAGGTCACAGCCTCAGAATTAAAAGACAGTCTTTTACGAAGGAGATGAGGAGAAATTTCTTTATGTATGTCTGCCTTTTCCCCATTTCTCCTTGGTGGAGTTGGGGTTAGTTAGTTTAGACTTCTTTAGTCAGAGGGTGGTGAATCTGTGGAATTCATTGCCACAGATGGCTGTGGAGGCCAAGTCAGTGAATATTTCTAAGGCAGAGACAGATATATTCTTGATTAGTACGGGTGTCAGGGGTTATGGGGAGAAGGCAGGAGAATGGGGTTGGAAGGGAGAGATAGATAGATCAGCCGTGATTGAATGGCGGAGGAGGATATTGCAACCTTCACGCGGTTCGCCCTGTTTCGACAAATTTAGAATGGAGACACTTTTTCTCACAGAGAGTTGTGAGTCTGAGGAATTCTCTGCCTCAGAGGGCGGTGGAGGCTGGTTCTCTGGATACTTTCAAGAGAGAGCTAAATAGGGCTCTTAAAGATAGCGGAGTCAAGGGATATGGGGAGAAGGCGGGAATGGGGTACTGATTGGGGATGATCAGCCATGATCACATTGAATGGCGGTGCTGGCTCGAAGGGCCGAATGGCCTACTCCTGCACCTGTTGTCTATTGCCTATTGAATGCAATCAACCTGGCGTGCACAATCAAATAAGATCAAATAAGATCGCCATACGCAACAAGAAGACTGAATGGCGGAGTAGACTCGATGGGCCGAATGGCCTAATTCTGCTCCTATCACTTATGATCTTATGATAACGCCGCTGTAATAATGTACCGTTAGGAGGGATGGAAGAGTATATTGTGGCAATATATTTACCTGCCGGAAATTTGAGCCGTCTTTGAGCAATGTGCGTTCATGTTTCTCTTCATTAAATATTTACCAACAATTCTACTGGCCATATGTCAGCGGGTTCGTCCGTTGACAGCTTCAATGTTCACCGCCTTTATAAACAGTTCCTGTTGGATCCTTTGGTTCCAGCAGCGTTTTAAGGCCGGCCTTCGATAACTACTCTTAACATTCGTCAGTCCCTTTGAAAGTACGGTGTCAACATTTCAGGGACTTTCAACTGAGATGTCTCGATCCAGAGACCAGACTATGGGTGTGTTGAAGCTTTCTTTCAGCAGGTCGGCATTGAAAAGAAGCACATCGGGCCAAACAGAGAGGAAGGTGATAGGCCTGTTTCCAGGCTGGCTGGTTATTGTCCTGATCTTTCTGAACGAATTAAAAAAAAACAAACATTTTTTTCCATCAGAAATAAAAATATGGCTGAATGGCAGAATGTTTGGCAAGGATAGCTCTGAAATTCCTGCCTTTAGCACGATTAAAACAGATTGTTTTCAAGAGAGCTTTCAAAAATCAAAGCCACATAATTTACAAGATTCAATATTGTCCAGAAATACGTCAAGGAATTTTAATCATACAATAGCGTTTGGGAAAGGACTGCGGATGCTGGAAAAATCGAAGGGAGACAGAAATGTTGGAGGAACTCAGCTGGGGTGAGGCAGCATCTATGGAGCGAAGGAATGGGTGACGTTTCGGGTCGAGACCCTTCTGCAGACCGATGTGGAGATGGGGGAGGGGCGGAAACCCGCCCCTCCCCCACCTCCACATCAGTCTGAAGAAGAGTCTCCACATCAGTCTGAAGAAGGGTCTCGACCCGAAACGTCACCAATTTCCTTCGCTCCATAGACGCTGCCTCACCCGCTGAGTTTCTCCAGCATTTTTGTCCACCTTTAATCAAAGTAGTTATCGTTAACCAGCTGATAATAATCCTGTGAATTCATAAGGTGGTAAGGTCATAAGTGATAGGAGCAGAATTAGGCCATTCGGCCCATCGAGTCTACATGGCTGATCCATCTCTCCCTCCTAACCCCATAACTCCTGCCTTCTCCCCAAAGCCTCTGACACCCGTACTAATCAAGAATCTATCTATCTATCTCTGCCTTTGAAATATCCACCGACTTGGCCTCCACAGCCTCCTGTGGCAAAGAATTCCACAGTTTCACCACCCTCTGACTAAAGAAATTCCTCCTCATCTCCTTCCTAAAGAACATCCTTTAATTCTGAGCCGTGATCTCCGGTCCTAGACTCTCCCACTAATGGAAACATCCAAAAAGAACGTCCTCTAATTCTGAACACGACAGAATTGACTGCTGATTGATGAATATAAGTTGATACTTGTGGGCGGAGCACCAAGGCAAATTCCTTGTATGTGAATACTTGGCCAATAAACGTACTTACTTACTTACTTAAAATGGTGTGTTTGTGAACTTCTTAATTGCTTTGATGTTGCACCTTAGAAATTATAATATAACTTCCATATTATTTCCTATCCTTCTATAAGAATGAATGAAATCTTAATCACATTTCAGAATGATATTAGACAGCTCCATTAAATATAGGGTCTTGTAAAATATTAATGACTCTTTGTCAACAACTCACTAATAATTTGCCCCACATCTAGAACATTTGAGTCCACATTGGACTAGATTAAGCTGTTGTTCCAACGTTGCATCGGAACATTGAAAATAGGTGCAGGAGGAGGCCATTCGGCCCTTCGAGCCAGCACCGCCATTCATTTTGATCATGGCTGATCGTCCCCAATCAATAACCCGTGCCTGCCTTCTCCCCATATCCCTTGACTCCACTAGCCCCTAGAGCTCTATCTAACTCTCTCTTAAATCCATCCAGTGACTTGGCCTCCACTGCCCTCTGTGGCAGGGAATTCCATAAATTCACAACTCTCTGGGAGAAAATGTTTTTTCTCACCTCAGTCTTAAATGGCCTCCCCTTTATTCTAAGACTGTGGCCCCTGGTTCTGGACTCGCCCAACATTGGGAACATTTTTCCTGCATCTAGCTTGTCCAGTCCTTTTATAATTTTATATGTTTCTATAAGTTTCTATAAGATTCCCCCTCATCCTTCTAAACTCCAGTGAATACAAGCCTAGTCTTTTCAATCTTTCCTCGTATGACAGTCCCGCCATCCCAGGGATCAATCTCGTGAACCTACGCTGCACTGCCTCAATCACAAGGATGTCCTTCCTCAAATTAGGAGACCAAAACTGGACACAATACTCCAGATGTGGTCTCACCAGAGCCATATACAACTGCAGAAGAACCTCTTTACTCCTATACTTAGCAATGTTACAAAACTTTGAGATTTTAAAAATCAAGTCTGCAATTTATCCCATCAGATAAAGCAAGAACATAAGTTCAATTTGACACCTAATTCACTTTCATATCTTCAGTATTAAAAAAGTTATGGCCATTTTCATACTCGGAAATGAGCATCTTGTTCCCTATTGATTTTCCATTGACTTAACACAAAAGCTGTGATTGAGGACAGTCAAATGGCCATAACTTTCTTAAAAATTAAGAGAACTGAAAGAAATTTTCAGTTATTATAGAAGTTGAAGCATTCTGAAACAAATATTAAACAATCTTACTTGGATGACCTAAAATTAAAGCATATAATTAGTTAGTTACCCAATTGTAGCTAATTCCAAACTTCAATTACTAGATCTAAACATCTATCCATTTCTTAAGAAAATATTAACATTTTTAAATAGCCTGTGTCCAAATAACATTCACAAAGAATTCACAATAAAACATGATTTTTAAATCTCATTGACATTAATTTATAGGCCAAATGGAAGGAATTTAGTGTTCAATTGCTATAAATGAATGGCCATTTAAATTAGCTTTTGAGTGGGATCCTGTGGAACTCTGTGGAACGCGCTGGTTTGGAACGTTCCCATTGTGGTGGATTTGTACCCCATATGCCCAGAAAAATACTGCGGGATTTAATGGGGCCCCAAATTAGCTACTCGCAACATAAAACTTTGTATAAAGGGATCTTAAGAAGCGCTTGTTAATGTAAAAATAAACAGCGTACCTTACGTTGTCCCCTGTATGAGATCCGTCCCGTTGTCGGCGGTCGCGGGTTTAGAGGATAATTTTTAACCTACTATCTATAATTATATAAAAGTCTGTGGCTGCCGCCGTCCGTCTGGCTGCCGGCTGCCTTTCTTCCTTTTGATTCGCTGCTCCTTCCTATCAGCTTCCAACACACTTCAATACAAAGTTGCAAGACAGGGACACTCTGAACTTTTCACCTCAATGGGATATCACAGCAAGTGCTTCAACAGGAGGGGGAGGGCCAATTGGTATTGCAATTGGAACTGCTGCAGCAGGCAGGGTAGGTGAAATTGGATTTTTTTTTAAATCCACTGCTGAGGGAGGCAGGGGAGTGCTGGAATCTTACATTTGGGAACGGGTTCAGTTCCGTTGGAGGAGACGGGTGCATGGTGGAATATTGGGTTGGGGGATCAACGGGTCTGCACTTGGTCTAGTAACAATTAAATTAAGCATTTTAATTTAAAAATAGCCACAGCAGACGTACCTGGCAGCGATTTTTCGTCAGCAACTAAGTCGGCTGAACAACCTCGATTGGAATAGCCTAGGGAAAATCGCCTTTTAAACCCGCCCCCCTCTCAACGGCGCCAAAATCACGCACACGGGCTAGGACAGGTCTGCAGCCCCGCTCAAGGTAGGTTTTGCAACATACCTACTATACTGAAATCCTCTTGCATGCAGGGTTTCACGTGTAGCGAGGTACATTGAATAGCTTTGTTGTACATGCTATCCAAACAGACCAGATAATACCTGACCAGATCACGTACAACAGGTGGAGCAAAGGGGAAGATGCAGAGTGCAGGGTATAGTTCTCAGCATTGTAGTGCATCAGTTCCACAGACAAAGTCCAATGTCCACAATGGGGTAGAGGTGAATCGGACAGTACCCTAGCTTATGGAAGGGCCGTTCAGAAGCCTGATAACAGAGAGTAAGAAGCTGTTCCTGAGTCTGGAGACTCAAAAAGATGGAGTAACTCAGAGGAACAGGCAGCATCTCTGGAGAGAAGGAATGAGTGACATTTCAGGTCGAGACCCTTCTTCAGACTGACGTCATAGAGTGATACAGAGTGGAAACAGTCAACTTGCCCACACCGGCCAACATGTCCCAGCTACACTAGTCCCACCTGTCTGCGTTTAGTCCATATCCCTGCAAACCTGTCCTATCCATGTACCTGTCTAACTGTTTCTTAAAACGTTGGGATAGTCCCAGCCTCAACTACCTCCTCCGGCAGCTCGTTCCATACACCCACCACCCTCAGTGTGAAAAAGCTACCCCTCAGATTCCTATTAAATCTTTTCCCCTTCGTTATAAACCTAGATCGTTGGACCAAAGGACCAGTTTATGTGCTCTAGACTTTAGAGATACAGCGTGGAAGCAGGAAAGCGATGTCGCGTGAGTGACGCCTGTATGTTCGTGAGTAGTCGCCCAAAGAGTCGTACCTTGTTCTGGTCGCCGCTGGATTTTCAACATGCTGAAAATTTTTGGCGACCTGCTGCGACTATGGCGGGTGCCGGCAGTCTCCGACAAAAATGGCGTAAGTGGGACAGGCTCTTTAATGCAGCTTTTTGTGTCTAGTTGAAGAGACTGGAAACTGTACAAACACTCCATTGAGGATAAATGGGGATCCTGTGGATAGGGTGAACTGTTTTAAATATCTGGGAGTCCACATCTCTGAGGATATGACATGGGCATCACACGCCTCAGCACTCGTGAGTAAGACAAGGCAGCGCCTTTACCACCTCAGGCAATTGAGGAAATTCAGAGTGTCTCTGAGGATCCTCCAGTGCTTCTACGCAGCGGCGGTGGAAAGCATCTTGTCCGGGAACATTACCATCTGGTTCGGGAATTGCTCTGCCAAGGACAAGAAGGCTCTGCAGAGAGTAGTGCGTTCGGCCGAACGCACTATGGGAACTTCACTCGCCCCCCTGCAGGAACTATACAACAGGAGGTGCAACTCCAGAGCAAACAAAATCATGGGAGACCCCTTCCACCCCTGCAACGGACTGTTCCAGCTGCTACGGTCAGGCAAACGCCTCCGTTGCCATGCGGTGAGAACGGAGAGGTTGAGAAGGAGTTTCTTCCCAGAGGCAATTCGGACTGTAAACGCCTATCTCACCAGGGACTAACTCTACTGAACGTTTTTTCCTTCCATTATTTACTATGTAAAAGAATATGTGTGTTATGATTGTGTTTATAATTTGTTTGGTTGTTTTGTTATTTGTCTTTTGCACAAAAGTCCGCGAGCATTGCCACTTTCATTTCACTGCACATCTCGCATGTGTACGTGACAAATAAACTTGACTTGACTTGCCATTGTGGCGTGGGTTTGAATGTGATCATATTCATCTCCCCCAGAGGTGAAGGGATGGTTTCAATCACCGTCATTCCACAAGACATCCATGGGCGAGTTGAATCAAGGGGCTAGACTGGGAAATATATCGCCCGCATATATAATTGATCAGAGCAACTGGAGAAATAGTTAATCGAGGGCGACATTTTAATCTAAAATTGATAAGGTACAGAGTGTGAGCGTTTTGCCAGGCTCCTGGGAATTACTTTAGCACGTGGGAAGGAACTGCAGATTCTGGTTTCAACCGGAGATATACTCAAAAAGCTGTAGTTCACCACTGTTCTCTAGTTGGTGAGAGAACGGTTCAGTTGCCTGATCACAGCCGGGAAGAAACTGTCCCTGAATCTGGACGTGTGAAATGTCACCTGTATCTCTCACTTTTCCGTTCTTTTCCAATTTGTGAACTTAGAGCTAGTACCTGCACCAAGACCCGTACAACGTCCAGCCATAAGCTGCCCAGACCATCGCACAACCCAACCTCCCCATTCCTGAACAAGGGTCTCGACCCGAAACGTCACAGTTGAAGGTAGGCATGCAGGTGCAGCAGGCAGTAAAGAAAGCGAATGGTATGTTAGCTTTCATTGCAAAAGGATTTGAGTATAGGAGCAGGGAGGTTCTACTGCAGTTGTACAGGGTCTTGGTGAGACCACACCTGGAGTATTGCGTACAGTTTTGGTCTCCAAATCTGAGGAAGGACATTATTGCCATAGAGGGAGTGCAGAGACGGTTCACCAGACTGATTCCTGGGATGTCAGGACTGTCTTATGAAGAAAGACTGGATCGACTTGGTTTATACTCTCTAGATTTTAGGAGATTGAGAGGGGATCTTATAGAAACTTACAAAATTCTTAAGGGGTTGGACAGGCTAGATGCAGGAAGATTGTTCCCGATGTTAGGGAAGTCCAGGACAAGGGGTCACAGCTTAAGGATAAGGGGGAAATCGTTTAAAACCGAGATGAGAAGAACTTTTTTCACACAGTGAGTGGTGAATCTCTGGAACTCTCTGCCACAGAGAGTAGTTGAGGCCAGTTCATTGGCTATATTTAAGAGGGAGTTAGATGTGGCCCTTGTGGCTAAGGGGATCAGGGGGTATGGAGAGAAGGCAGGTACGGGATACCGAGTTGGATGATCAGCCATGATCATATTGAATGGCGGTGCAGGCTCGAAGGGCCGAATGGCCTACTCCTGCACCTAATTTCTATGTTTCTATGTTTCTATGTCACCCGTTCCTTCTCTCCAGAGATGCTGCCTGACCCGCTGAGTTATTCCAGCATTTTGTGTCTGTCTCAGTGCCTTATAAATGGTGTCATAGTCCCTGCCTCAGCTACTTCCTCTAGCAGCTCGTTCCATACCCTCACCAAACTCAGACTGAAAAAGTTGCCCCTCAGGTTCCTATTAAATCTTCCCCCCCTCACCATAAACCGACAGTATGTCCCCTGGTTCTTGATTCCCCTGCTCTGGGTAAAAGACTGTGCGTTAGACCCTATCTAGTTTAGTTTTGTTTAGTTTAGATATACAGCGTGGAAACAGGCCCTTCGGCCCGTCGAGTCTGCGCCGACCAGCGATCCCCGTACCCTACACACTCTCGGGACAATTCGCACTTTCATTCACAAAGCCAGTTAACCTACAAAACCTGCACGTCTTTGGAGTGTTGGAGGAAACCGAAGATCTCGGAGAAGACCCACGCAGGTCACGGAGGGGGGAACGTGCAAACTCCGTACAGGCAGCTCCTGTGGTCGGGATCGAACCCGGGTCTCCGGCGCTGTGAGGCAGCGAATCTACCGCTGCGCC
This sequence comes from Leucoraja erinaceus, assembly GCF_028641065.1. NCBI lineage: Eukaryota > Metazoa > Chordata > Chondrichthyes > Rajiformes > Rajidae > Leucoraja > Leucoraja erinaceus. Next base: position 2,023,930 of record NC_073394.1, read on the forward strand.
TCCGTGCCACTCTATTCCCCTGGTGGTTTTTATACACCTGTATTAGATCCTTTAGCAACCTGCTCTCCAGGGAATGAAGCACTGACCTTTGTTTGTGCAGCCAGTCACCTTTCACAGGAACTTATGGCTCTCTTTCTGGATGTGTATTTAGAAATATATTTTGTTCCTCTCTAGGTACAAATTGCACGATGTTGACTGTGAGCCCACAGTAATGCCAGCCAAATATTCCGTGGAATTTCCAAGTTTAAATTAGATGTTTTATTTATTTATCAGCAGAAAGCTGTGATCCATGCTGGCTTTACATATTTCAGAGCTGGTGCCTCCTTGCTCTGACAATTGACTCCCCCAGCTTTTACTGCATGCTAGAATCATTATTTCATTTTTTAATTTTTTATGAAGTTGAAACATTTACAGCGGCTGCCCTAGTCTAAATTACTTATGTTAATTGTTCCTGGATTCGGGCGGGAATTGGTGCTAATTTCTCCCTGCGCATTGCCAACTAAGTTTGTTTAACGCAGGACCTGGGGTGATTTGGACACCAAGAATGAATGGGTGAATCAAACATCAGTTTTTGAGATGGTTTCTCCCCCTGCTGGCAGCCCAGAGCTCCAAACGTTGGCGACCTTGGTCGAAAATTGGTTTAGAGAAACGGCGCGGAAACAGGCCCTTCGGCCCACCGAGTCCGCACCGACCAGCGATCCCCGCACACTAATACTATCCTACACACACAATGGACAATTTACACTTACACCAAGCCAATTAACCTACAAACCTGCACGTCTTTAGAGTGTGGGAGGAAACCGGAGCGCCCGGAGAAAACCCACGCAGGTCACGGGGAGAGCCTGCAAACTCCGTACAGACAGCAGCAGTAGTCAGGATCGAACCTGGCGCTGTGAGGTAGCAACTCTACCGCTGCACCGCTGTGCCGCCCAATGCTGTCAGGAATTCACACATTTCCTCCACAGGTGAACTTCAAAAAACAGATGAAACAGAATGTTTTCTAGTCATTTGTTGTTTGTATTTCTTCCTGCAATGTTGTTTTGGGTAGAGACGAGTAATCTGGAGCAAAGAGCACAGAGTGCTGGAGTAACTCAGCGGGACAGGCAGCATCTGTGGAGAACATGGATAGGTGACGTTTCACAGAGTGCTGGAGTAACTCAGCGGGTCACACAGGGAGTGGTGAATCTCTGGAATTCTCTGCCACAGAAGGTAGTTAAGGCCACAGTTCATTGGCTATATTTAAGAGGGAGTTAGATGTGGCCCTTGTGGCTAAAGGGATCAGGGGGTATGGAGAGAAAGCAGGTACGGGATACTGAGTTGGATGATCAGCCATGATCATATTGAATGGCGGTGCAGGCTCGAAGGGCTGAATGGCCTACTCCTGCACCTAATTTCTATGTTTCTATGTTTCTATGTCAGGCAACATCTGTGAAGAACATGGATAGGTGACGTTTCACAGAGTGCTGGAGTAACTCAGCGGGTCAGGCAGCATCTGTGGAGAACATGGATAGGTGACGTTTCACAGAGTGCTGGAGTAACTCAGCGGGTCAGGCAGCATCTGTGGAGAACATGGATAGATGACGTTGTGGCTTTGGGACCCATCTTCAGTCCCCTATCCGTAACGTCACCTATCATTTTTCTCCAGAGATGCTGCCTGACCTGCTGAATTACTCCAGCACTTTGTGTCTTTCTTTGGTATAAACCAGCACCTGCAGTTCCTTGTTTCAACAGGGTCTATTGCTAGTTTAGTTTAGTTTAATTTAATTCAGTTTAGCTTAGTAATACAGCGTGGAAACGGGCTCTTTGGTCCACGCCGACTATCGATCTCCCGTCCACGCTAGTTCTATGTTATCCCACTTTCTCATCCACTCCCTACACACGAGGGGGCAATTTACAGAGGGGCAATGAACCTGCAAACCCGCACGTCTTTGGGACGTGGGAGGAAACTGGAGCACCCGGAGGAAACCCACGTGGTCACAGGGAGAAACATAGAAACATAGAAATTAGGTGCAGGAGTAGGCCATTCGGTCCTTCGAGCCTGCACCGCCATTCAATATGATCATGGCTGATCATCCAACTCAGTATCCCGTACCTGCCTTCTCTCCATACCCCCTGATTCCCTTAGCCACAAGGGCCACATCTAACTCCCTCTTAAATATAGCCAATGAACTGTGGCCTCAACTACCCTCTGTGGCAGAGAGTTCCAGAGATTCACCACTCTCTGTGTGAAAAAAGTTCTTTCATCTCGGTTTTAAAGGATTTCCCCCTTATCCTTAAGCTGTGACCCCTTGTCCTGGACTTCCCCAACATCGGGAACAATCTTCCTGCATCTAGCCTGTCCAACCCGTTAAGAATTTTGTAAGTTTCTATAAGATCCCCTCTCAATCTCTAAATTCTAGAGTATAAACCAAGTCTATCCAGTCTTTCTTCATAAGACAGTCCTGACATCCCAGGAATCAGTCTGGTGAACCTTCTCTGCATTCCCTCTATGGCAATAATGTCCTTCCTCAGATTTGGAGACTAAAACTGTACGCAATACTCCAGGTGTGGTCTCACCAAGACCCTGTACAACTGCAGTAGAACCTCCCTGCTCCTAGACTCAAATCCTTTTGCAATGAAAGCTAACATACCATTCGCTTTCTTTACTGCCTGCTGCACCTGCATGCCTACCTTCAATGACTGGTGTACCATGACACCCAGGTCTCGTTGCATCTCCCCCTTTCCCAATCGGCCACCAGAACAGCCAAGGTCAGGATGGAACCCAGGTCTCGTCTGCAACAGTGAGCTTTGATCGACGAGAATAGGCGCTAAGAAAGTGGGTGATACTTTGGGTGACGTTCACCGCAGCGTGTGTCAACGTTCCTTCCTCACAGAAGGAGCAGCGGAATGAATGGGCCGGTGATTCATGTTCGAACCTTTGCTTTGGTCAGGAGAGCAGGTTGGATTTTACCAACAAACAAACATCTTTTGCTATCTTTAGCTGCTCGTTGCAGCGTCACTGGATGCAGAACACGGGGGGAGAGATGAAGGTCATCGATCGAGGCAACAATATTCCAATCTATGTCCAACGGGGCTTTGCTAACATTGGTGATTAGCGCGTTTATACATTAACAAATCATAAATACACCATGAAAATTACATTCTGCATTCCCGCTATTCATTTTATTTTCAGCAAATTTAACTTCACCATTTATCTTGACATCACTTCTGAATGCTTTTTTAAAACGTGTCTTGACAAAATAAAGACCGTTTTAATTTTTACTTAGACACAAAGATATTTTGTCTTTCTAGTCTCGGCAAGGAAACATAATGTCAAAGATAGACACAAAATGCTGGAGTAACTCAGCAGGTTGTCCAGCATTTCTGGAGACTTTTATGAGGATGTTACCAAGGCTAGAGGGTGTGAGCTATAGGCAGAGGTTGAGAAGGCTGGGACTCTATTCCTTGGAGTACAGGAGGATGAGGGGTGATCTTGTACAGGTGCACAAAATCTAGAGGGGAATAGATCGGGTAGATGCACAGAGTCTCCTGCCCAGAGTCAGGGAATTGAGGACCAGAGGACACAGGTGCAAGGTGAAGGGGAAAAGATTTAATAGGAATCTGAGGGGTAACTTTTTTCACACAGAGGGAGGTGGGTGTATGGAACGAGCTGCCAGAGGAGGTAGTTGAGGCTGGGACTATCTCATCGTTTAAGAAAGAGTTAGACAGGTACATGGATAGGACAGGTTTGGAGCGATATGGACCAGGCGCAGGCAAGACATAGAGTCATAGTGATACAGTGGGGAAACAGGCCCTTCGGCCCAACTTGCCCACTCTAGCCATCATGTCCCAGCTATCCTAGTCCCACCTGCCTGCACTTGGTCCATATCCCTCCAAACCTGTCCTATCCATGTACCTGTCTAACTCTTTCTTAAACGATGTGATAGTCCCAGCCTCAACTACCTCCACTGGCAGCTTGTTCCATACACCCACCATCCTTTGTGTGGGACTAGTGTAGCTGGGACATGTTGGCCGGTGTGGGCAAGCTGGCAAGTCTATGACTCTATGACAAAAGGAATAGGTGAACTTTTGGGGCTGAAGAAGGGTCTCGTCCCGAAAAGTCACCCATTCCTTCTCTCCATAGATGCTGCCTGTCCCGCTGAGTTACTCCCTTCTTTTGTGTCTATCTTGGGTTAAAACCAACATAGAAACATAGAAAATAGGTGCAGGAGTAGAGGCCATTCGGCCCTTCGAGCCTGCACTGCCATTCAATATGATCATGGCTGATCATCCAACTCAGTATCCTGTACCTGCCTTCTCTCCATACCCCCTGATCCCTTTAGCCACAAGGGCCACCTCTAACTCCCTCTTAAATATAGCCAATGAACTGGCCTCAACTACCTTCTGTGGCAGAGAATTCCAGAGATTCACCACTCTCTGTGTAAAAAATGTTTTCCTCATCTCGATCCTAAAAGATTTCCCCCTTATCCTTAAACTGTGACCCCTTGTCCTGGACTTCCCCAACATCGGGAACAATCTTCCTGCATCTAGCCTGTCCAACCCCTTAAGAATTTTGTACGTTTCTAAAGGATCCCCCCTCAATCTTCTAAATTCTAGCGAGTACAAGCCGAGTCTACCCAGTCTTTCTTCATATGAAAGTCCTGACATCCCAGGAATCAGTCTGGTGAACCGTCTCTGTACTCCCTCTATGGCAAGAAGGTCTTTCCTCAGATTAGGAGCCAAAACTGTACGCAATACTCCAGGTGTGGTCTCACCAAGACCCTGTACAACTGCAGTAGAACCTCCCTGCTCCTATACTTAAACTCTACAACATAACAAATCAACTCCATAACTCGCACCTAGACTCATTGTAACTCTTCTCTCTCGACATGCTCGGTAAAGTCAGCGTGAACCTCTTTATCAAATGGTGATAATAAATGTCCTGTTTCCTCACAACTTTCGCAATAGACTTCCTTGACCCTCCTCAACCCTTCTTTACAACTGGTTTATTTATGTTTAAGACATGATATCTATGGTCTGAGCGAACATATAGATGCATCAGTCCCAAAGTATTATGCTGTCATCTATTATACATGAGGCTTGGGAAACCCGAGAGGTGTTTACTGACAAAGTTTCTTGGCTTTATATAGTCCATCTAATTAGCACCTTCCCTCAAGTTTAAAGTTCTGAATTGGAGAAACATGTCTACGGGACCCTTATGAATACATTGCCATTGAATCGGTCATTATTGGGAAGCAGCCCATGTAAAGGATTACATGGTTATTACTTTTTCACCCATGTTCATCAGTGTTAACTCATATACTGTATATAGGTGAAAGGGGAAGAAGGTTCCCGATCCAAAACGTCACCTATCCATGTTCTCCACAGATGCTGCCTGACCCGCTGAGTTGCTCCAGCACTCTGTGAAACGTCACCTATCCATGTTCTCCACAGATGCTGCCTGACCCGCTGAGTTACTCCAGCACTCTGTGAAACGTCACCTATCCGTGTTCTCCACAGATGCTGCCTGACCCGCTGAGTTACTCCAGCACTCTGTGAAACGTCACCTATCCATGTTCTCCACAGATGCTGCCTGACCCGCTGAGTTACTCCAGCACTCTGTATCCACTTTTGTTCTCATCTCCGGCAGAGAAGTGGCTGGGTTGCTAGTGTAAATGCCACGATGCCTACCTGACGACCCTTCTTCAGACTGACGTCGAGACCCTTCTTCAGACTGATGTGGAGGTGGGGGAGGGGCGGGTTCCCGCCCCTCCCCCATCTCCACATCAGTCTGAAGAAGGGTCTCGACCCGAAACGTCACCCATTCCTTCTCTCCACAGATGCTGCCTGACCCGCTGAGTTACTCCAGCACTCTGTGAAACGTCACCTATCCATGTTCTCCACAGATGCTGCCTGACCCGCTGAGTTACCACAGCACTCTGTGAAACGTTACCCGTGACTTTGCGGGGTGACTCCTGTTTGGTCATGAGTTGCCCAAAGAGTCGTACCTTTTTCTGGATTTTCAACATGTTGAAAATTATCGGCCACCTGCTGCAACTATGACGGGTGCCGGCAAGTCTCTGAAAAAAATCACGTAAGTGGGACAGGCCCTGAAGCACTTTGTATGACGACAACTTCACAAGTGATACTTACTTTTGCAGCAGAGTAGGAAAACATTTAATTTTATTAATGCAAGGACTGTTTGCATTGAAACAATGCAGGGAATACATTGGTGTCTGAATACTTAGCCCCGATGTAATGTAATGTAAACTAGTGTGTAACTCTTATGGAAGGTGCACAAAAATGCTGGAGAAACTCAGCGGGTGCAGCAGCATCTATGGAGCGAAGGAAATAGGTGACGTTTCGGGCCGAAACCCTTCTTCAGACTGATAGGGGGTGGGGGGGAGAAAAGGGGGAGGAGGAGGAGCCCGAGGGCGGGGGGATGGGAGGAGACAGCTCGAGGGTTAAGGAAGGGGAGGAGACAGCAAGGGCTAGCAAAATTGGGATAATTCAATGTTCATGCCATCAGGACGCAAGCTGCCCAGGCGGAATATGAGGTGCTGTTCCTTCAAATTCCGGTGTTGCTCACTCTGGCAATGGAGGAGACCCAGGACAGAGAGGTCGGATTGGGAATGGGAGGGGGAGTTGAAGTGCTGAGCCACCGGGAGTTCAGGTAGGTTCTTGCGGACTGTGAGCGGAGGTGTTCGGCGAAACGATCGCCCAACCTCCACTTAGTCTCCACGATGTAAATCGGCTGACATCTAGAGCAGCGGATGCAATAGATGAGGTTGGAGGAGATACAGGTGAACCTTTGTCACACCTGGAACGATTGCTTGGTTCCTTGAATGGAGTCGAGGGGGGAGGTAAAGGGACAGGTGTTGCATTTCTTGCGGTTGCAACGGAAAGTGCCCGGGGAGGGGGTGGTGCGGGAGGGAAGGAAAGAATTGACAAGGGAGTTGCGGAGGGAGCGGTCTTTGCGGAAGGCAGACATAGGGGGAGATGGGAAGATGTGGCGAGTGGTGGGGTCACGTTGGAAGTGGCGGAAATGGCGGAGGATTACTTGTTGTATGTGACGGCTGGTGGGGTGAAAGGTGAGGACTAGGGAGACTAGTAACTCTTATGGAGATGTGAACATTATATTATAAACAGATTATAACCCCTGTTAATATAAACAAAGGAACTATATAAAAATGCTTAGCATCTGCACACAGATGATAACTGAGTATAATGTCTTAAAGTTAATAATGCCTTACTTTTGATGAAATTCAGCGAGCAAACGTGATAATTCCCGATATTTTGGATCTTTAAATCTCCACGGCAAATGTCTGCTGTTCACTTCCGCTGGATTGGCACCTTCAGTTCCCTCTTGTAATTGCCTTACTTTCTATCTTTTTTTTTGCCTGAAAATTTAGGTCGCTGTGCTTCACGGTCACCCCGACTAGCACAGAAAATTTCAGCTCAAAAAATCGGCCGTTTTCCATGTTTTTAACGGGTGGGAAAGTGTGTGTTTTCCCATTCACTAACATGTACCGATGTATAGCATGTACTCCAGTTGAGATTTTCGGTCACGTGGGTGCTGATCTACGCTCCAGTGACCTTTCGTGAAATCACCCTATTCCTCTCATTACTTATGTACAGCATTCCATGAACGGCCAGCAATGTCTTACTTAAACGGATGTTTAAGGCATTTTCGTTATTATTTGTTTACACAATTGACGGATGAAAATTCCAAGCATAGCTTGGTGCTGGGCTGAAGTGAGTCCATCTAAAAGCATTCCTGGCCATTATGTGTAATGGAGCTGGAATTCAAGGTTTCATTATGTAGCCTGTTTCTTTACTCTCACAGGCTGGTATCTGCTTGTGGAATTCATCAGTAGAAAATGCCAGATTAAACACTTTAGAAAACCGTCATCACTTTGAGAAAAAAAAGCCGCACATTTAATCCTGACATCAAAGCCAATACTTTAATAAAATCCACTCAGATTCATTTTAGTTTCGCAGTTTAGAGATACAGCGCGGAGTGGAGAGAGAAGGAAAGCAAGGGCTACTTGAAGTTGGGGAAGTCACTGTCTTGAGTTTTCCCCTGATTCGAACTCGGAGAATGTCGGTAGCGGGTCCGTAGGAGTTCGTGGATGTCACGTAGCGTCTCGTACGAGTAACGGTAGGTACTCAAAGTCAAGTCAAGTTTATTTGTCACATACACATACGAGATGTGCAGTGAAATGAAAGTGGTAAATGAAAGTACTCGGGAAATCCGGTAAACTCGTGACGATTTTTCAACGCTGTGGAAAATGTCCACGGGTAAAATAATACCCGTGATGAAAAAAATAGTTACTTTTTACTCGTACGAGACGCTACGAGACATCCACGAACTCCTACGGACCCGCTACGGACATTCTCCGAGTTTGAATCGGGAAAAGTCGGCAGAACTCTCGAATTACCTCGTACAGTGGGACAAGCCTTTTACACTGCCAAAGCGTACTGTGCACTTGCCTGGAATGTGAAAATAGTTGCAGGTATTACATGGGCACAGCGACGAGCAAATGATATTCAGCTTTTCACGTCATTAGCAGGAATGTGGACATCTCAAAATGGTTTGCATTCTTTAAATATGCATTTCAGGCATTCCAGAGGTAAGTCTTTGGAGAATTGAATGTGAATGTTTTCAGACACAGCTAACTCCGGGCCAGCGAGTCATTTAGGAACTTTGATATAAAGGTTACTTGCAAATGAGAATATGAATTAAACATCGACAAACATACACATCCTGTCCCCTGATCCACTCTCACACGTACAACATCCAGCATCTGATTTAGATCAGAATTCCCTGGCAGACATATAAACAATGGACAATAGGTGCAAGAGGAGGCCATTCGGCCCTTCGAGCCAGCACTGCCATTCAATGTGATCATGGCTGATCATCCACAATCAGTACCCCGTTCCTGCCTTCTCCCCATATCCCCTGACTCCGCTATCTTTAAGAGCCCTATCAAGCCATCTCTTGAAAGTATCCAGAGAACCGGCCTCCACCGCCCTCTGAGGCAGAGAATTCCACAGACTCACAACTGTGTGAAAAAGTGTTTCTTCATCTCCGTCCTAAATGGCATACCCGAGATGAGAAAAACGTTTTTCACACAGAGAGTGGTGAATCTCTGGAACTCTCTGCCACAGAAGGTAGTTGAGGCCAGCTCATTGGCTATATTTAAGAGGGAGTTAGATGTGGCCCTTGTGGCTAAAGGGATCAGAGGGTATGGAGAGAAGGCAGGTACAGGATACTGAGTTGGATGATCAGCCATGATCATATTGAATGGCGGTGCAGGCTCGAAGGGCCAAATGGCCTACTCCTGCACCTAATTTCTATGTCTACGTCTATTCTTAAACTGTGTGGCCCCTGGTTCTGGACTCCCCCAACATCGGGAACATGTTTCCAGCCTCTAGTGTGTCCAAGCCTTTAATAATCTTATATGTTTCAATAAGATTGCCTCTCATCCTTCTAAACTTCAGAGTGTATAAGCCCAGCCGTTCCATTCTCTCAGCATATGACAGTCCCGCCATCCCGGGAATTAACCTGGTAAACCTACGCTGCGCTCCCTCAATAGCAAGAATGTCCTTCCTCAAATTAGGGGACCAAAACTGCACACAATACTACAGGTGTGGTCTCACTAGGGCCCTGTACAACTTGCTAGTCTTCAAATAAACATTTTACAGATAAAAACAGTTTCCACGAGTAGTTGCTCTACTCAACAGCCAAAAATCTGTAGCCTCCCTTTGATCTGGTATGTTGTTGGTTCACATGCTTGATCAATGGTGTTTTATCATTAATGTTTTATTATTATTAATGTTTAGTGATTTCTGAGTCATTCGTAACAGTCACTGTGTGTCATGTTGTTAGTTGTGGGCGGAGCACCAAGGCAAATTCCTTGTATGTGAATACTTGGCCAATAAACTTACTTACTTACTTATATTTAGTTCAGTAATTTAATTTTCATTGTTGATTTTCTTCCACTTTGTCTGGATTAGTTCTACCACTGCGCGATTACTGGTAAGGGACAGCTCAATGCTTTCAACAAAATACTAATCATCTCAATAATAGTTGACAACAGAAAATCAAAGTCATAAATCTACTTGGTGCCCAAACTCTCTTTTCACTTTTGTGCTACAATAACTCTTCCACAATACAACTCTTTGATCCTATAATGCCTTTGTGGATTTTCCTCTGAGATTACTTGTTTGGCCAGAATGGTAAATTGCTTTGACATAAACTTAAAAGGGCATCTCTTAGTTCCAGACAATCTACAACTTATCCAGACACCCTCATCTTCTGGGAAATTCCTCTCTTTCACAGAAGAGTATTTTCCAGCATTAAAAAAAGTTTCAAAAAACTTATGAATTATAAACCGAAGATCGCCTCAAAAAGCTGGAGTAACTCAGCGGGACGGCCAGCATCTCTGGAGAAATGGAATAGGTGACGTTTCAGGTCAGACTGAAGAAAGGTCTCAAGCTGAAATATCACCCATTCCTTTTCTCCAGAGATGCTGCCTGTCCCCTTTGAGTTACTCCAGAATTTTGTGTCTATCTTCGGTTTCTAGTTCCCTACAATTTTTTTTTTCGTTTCAAAATGCGGAAACAGGCCCCTTGGCCCACTGGGTCCGCAGCGACCAGTGATCCCCGCACACTAACACTCTCCGTACACACACTGGGGACAATTTTTATATTCATACCAAGCCAATTAACTTACAAACCTGGAGTGTCGGAGGAAACCGAAGATCACGGAGAAAATCCATGCAGATCACGGGGAGAACGTACAAACTCCGTACAGACAGCGCCCGTAGTCGGGATCGAACCCGGGTCCCCGGCGCTGCATTGGCTGTGAGGCAGCAACTCTACCGCTGCGCCACCGTTATAAGCCTATACTGTTCCCTGTCAAAATTGGACAAGTATATCGTAGCAGTCACATCAAGAAAGAAATCGACATGATTAACTAACGCTTACTCCCAAGGCAGGAAAAATCAGAATTTAGTTATTAAAAAATCAGAATTTCAGAGAAATCAGTTTATGTTGGTTTAGAGACACAGTGTGGAAAGAATGGACCATTAATGGTTGGACAAAGGGCAGAGGTGAAGTGACAGAAGGTGGGAGGCAAGCGGATTGAAGAGGAATGAATTGTGAAGCTAGAGGAAGGAATGCAGGTGTTAGTGGAGGGGGAGGGGAAAAATAGGTGTGAGTCCAGGTGGGACACAGGGGAGGAAGTGAGAACCAGGGGCCACAGCCTTAGACTAAAGGGGAGGTCATTTAAGACTGAGGAGAGAAAAAACTTTTTCACCCAGAGAGTTGTGAATTTGTGGAATTCCCTGCCACAGAGGGCAGTGGAGGCCAAATCACTGGATGGATTTAAGAGAGAGTTAGATAGAGCTCTAGGGGCTAGTGGAGTCAATGGATATGGGGAGAAAGCAGGCACGGGTTATTGATAGGGGACGATTAGCCATGATCACAATGAATGGCGGTGCTGGCTCGAAGGGCTGAATGGCCTCCTCCTGCACCTATTTTCTATGTTTCTATGAGAGGCAAAGAAAGCGGGGGTGGTAATGAAGTTGCTTCAAATTGGAGAATTCAATGTTCAAACCGTTGGGGTGTGAGTGGAATATGAGGCGCTGTTCCCCCAGTTTGTGTTGGGTCTCACTCCGGCAATGGAGGTGGCCCAGGACAGGAAGGTCAGTGTGGGAATGGGATTGGGAGTTACAATGACCGGCAAACGGGAGAACTAGCAGAACTTGGTGGAGCCAGAACAAGTGTTTGGCAGAATGGTCGGCAAGTCTCTGCTGGGTCTCGCCGACATTGGGGACAGCGGGTAAAGGGGATGAGGTTGGAGGAGGTGCACGTGGACCTCTGTCTCACATGGAAGGACTGTCGAGGTCCCTGGGGACGGAGGGTCAAGGGACAGGTGTTGCATCTCCTCTGGTTGCAGGGGGAAGTACCTTAGGAGGGGTGGGAAGGGATGAACAAACCAAGGAGTTGCGGAGGGAACAGTCTCTTCGGAAAGCGGAGAAAGGCGTGGCTGGTGGTGGGATCACCAGCGTGGGGGTGTAAATGATGGATATGTCCGAGGATGATGTGTTGGATGTTTGTGAAAGGTTGGCCTTTCATCCTTTTGTACAGGGTCTTGGTGAGACCACACCTGGAGTATTGCGTACAGTTTTGGTCTCCAAATCTGAGGAAGGACATTATTGCCATAGAGGGAGTGCAGAGACGGTTCACCAGACTGATTCCTGGGATGTCAGGACTGTCTTATGAAGAAAGACTGGATAGACTTGGTTTATACTCTCTAGAATTTAGGAGATTGAGAGGGGATCTTATAGAAACTTACAAAATTCTTAAGGGGTTAGACAGGCTAGATGCAGGAAGATTGTTCCCGATGTTGGGGAAGTCCAGAACAAGGGGTCACAGCTTAAGGATAAGGGGGAAATCCTTTAAAACCGAGATGAGAAGAACTTTTTTCACACAGTGAGTGGTGAATCTCTGGAACTCTCTGCCGCAGAGGGTAGTCGAGGCCAGTTCATTGGCTATATTTAAGAGGGAGTTAGATGTGGCCCTTGTGGCTAAGGGGATCAGAGGGTATGGAGAGAAGGCAGGTACGGGATACTGAGTTGGATGATCAGCCATGATCATATTGAATGGCGGTGCAGGCTCGAAGGGCCGAATGACCTACTCCTGCACCTAATTTCTATGTTTCTATGTTTTGTTTAGTTTATTGTCACGTGGACTGAGGTACAGTAAAAAGCTGTTTTGTTGCGTGCTATCCAGCCAGCGGAAAGACAACACATGACCACAATCGAGCCGTCCACTGTGTACAGATACAGGATAAAGGGAATAACGTCTAGTGCAAGGTAAAGTCCGATCAAAGATAGTACGAGGGTCTCCAATGAGGTGGATGGGAGGTCAGGACCGCTCTCCAGTTGGTGAGAGGACGGTTCAGTTGCCTGATAACAGCCGGGAAGAAACTGTCCCAGAATCTGGAGGTGTGTGCGTTTGTTTTCACACTTCTGTGCCTCTTGCCCGGTGGGAGAGGGGAGAAGAGGGAGTGGCCCGGGGTGAGACTGGTCCTTGATGATGCTGCTGGCCTTGCCGAGGCAGCGTGAGGTGTAGATGGAGTCGATGGGAGGGAGGCTGGTCTGTGCGATGGTCTGGGCTGCGTCCACAATTCTCTGCAATTTCTTGCGGGACTTGGACGGAGCTGTTCCCAAACCGCTACTGTGACGAACAGCGATAAAACTCTTCCTACGGCGCATCTGTAGATGACAGCGAGGTGTCGGGGACATGCCGAACTTTCTGAGCCTCAAGGGCTTAATCATCACAAAGAAAACAGAATATGAACTTTGAAATTCTGATTCATTATATTTCAGTGCGTGTCTGTGCTTTGGGCTGAAGTTCCTCGTGTCTGCTTGTTCCCATTTAAGTAATTGATTTCCCTCTCGTGTCTGTTTGTTCGTCTCTGACGGTGTTGCCACTCGTGGTGGGGTGGCCATGTGTGCATCATTCTCCGCTGCCCAATCCAATTATTTCTGTGAAACTCAACAAAGAACATTCTAACTACTTTCTGCGGAGATTTTCACACAGAAGTCCAACTTAATTTGAACTCTTGACGCCTTGGGATATTGCTCATTGCCGGCTCCAATTACACATCTCGTTGCCTGGTTATTCCTGACTTATTTGTTTAGTTGAAGTATACACGGCAGAAACAGGCCCCTCGGCCCAGCGAGTCCACTCCGACCATCGATCACCCCCTCACACCAGTTCTACATTAGCCCACTTTAACATTCACGCCCTACACACTAGGGACAATTTACAGAGGGGCCGATTAACCTACAAACTTGGGATGTAGGAGGAGATTAGTTTAGAGTTTGCAGCTGCAATGTGGAAGCAGGCTCTACAGCCCACCTAGGCCCCAAAACAAACCATCACCTATAGACAATAGGTGCAGGAGTAGGCCATTTGGCCCTTCGAGCCAGCACCGCCATTCAATGTGATCGTGGCTGATCATCCACAATCAGTACCCCGTTCCTGCCTCCTCCCCATATCCCCTGACTCTGCTATCTTTAAGAGCCCTATCTAGCTCTCCCTTGAAAGCATCCAGAGAACCGGCCTCCACCGCCCACTGAGGCAGAGAATTCCACAGACTCCCCACTCTCTGTGAGTAAAAGTGTTTCCTCGTCTCCGTTCTAAATAACCATATAATATAACCATATAACAATTACAGCACGGAAACAGGCCATCTCGACCCTTCTAGTCCATGCCGAACACATAATCTCCCCTAGTCCCATATACCTGCGCTCAGACCATAACCCTCCATTCCCTTCCCGTCCATATAACTATCCAATTTATTTTTAAATGATAAAAACGAACCTGCCTCCACCACCTTCACTGGAAGCTCATTCCACACAGCCACCACTCTCTGAGTAAAGAAGTTCCCCCTCATGTTACCCCTAAACTTCAGTCCCTTAATTCTCAAGTCATGTCCCCTTGTTTGAATCTTCCCTACTCTCAGTGGGAAAAGCTTTTCCACGTCAACTCTGTCTATCCCTCTCATCATTTTAAAAACCTCTATCAAGTCCCCCCTTAACCTTCTGCGCTCCAAAGAATAAAGCCCTAACTTATTCAACCTTTCTCTGTAACTTAGTTGCTGAAACCCAGGCAACATTCTAGTAAATCTCCTCTGTACTCTCTCTATTTTGTTAACATCCTTCCTATAATTAGGCGACCAAAATTGTACACCGTACTCCAGAATTGGCCTCACCAATGCCTTGTACAATTTTAACATTACATCCCAACTTCTATACTCAATGCTCTGATTTATAAAGGCCAGCACACCAAACGCTTTCTTTACCACCCTATCTACATGAGATTCCACTTTCAGGGAACTGTGCACAGTTATTCCCAGATCCCTCTGTTCACCTACATTCTTCAATTCCCTACCATTTGGCATACCCCTTATTCTTAAACTGTGGTCCCTGGTTCTGGACTCCCCCAACATCGGGAACATGTTTCCTGCCTCTAGCATGTCCAAGCCCTTAACAATCATACATTTCATCCTCTCATCCTTCTAAACTCCAGGGTGTACAAGCCCAGCCACTCCATTCTATCAACATATCATCTATGTTCCTCAGAAATTCTGGCTGAACTGCTAAGTTACTCCAGTGATAGGCCCAACATGCTGGAGTAACTCCGTGGGACAGGCAGACAGAGACCCGAAACGCCACCCATTCCTTCTCTCTAGAAAGGCCAAAAGGGACTTCTGCTCCAAGCTGGAGGATGAGACAGATGTTCGGCAGCTGTGGTGGGGCCTGAATGTCATCACCTTCTACAAGGCAAAACCAGGAGGCAGCTTGAATGTCGGCGAAGCATTACTCCCTGACGAGCTCAATGCGTTTTACGCACGCTTTGATAGGGAGAATACTGATGTGCCTTCCCGATCCCCCATTCGCTGTGATGGCATTTCAGTCTCAGTCACAGAGGCCGACGTCAGGAAATCCTTCAGAGGGGTGAACCCCCGAAAAGCACCTGGACCTGATGGTATACCCGGTCATGTTCTAAAAACCTGTGCGGACCAACTGGCTGGAGTTTTTACGGACATTTTCAACCTCTCACTTCTGAGGTCTGTGGTCCCCACCTGCTTTAAAAGGGCATCAATTATACCGGTGCCCAAGAAGAGTAAGGTGACGTGCCTCAATGACTATCGACCAGTGGCACTAACGCCGGTGGTGATGAAGTGCTTTGAGAGGTTGATCATGGAGCAAATCAACTCCTACCTCGACATAAACCTCGGACCCACTGCAGTTCGCTTACCGCCACAACAGATCAACGGTGGATGCGATCTCGCTGGCCCTCCACTCCACACTGGACCACTTGGACACCAAAACCCATATGTCAGGCTGTTATTCATTGATTACAGCTCGGCATTTAACACAATCATCCCCTCCAAGCTGGTTACCAAACTCGCAGAACAGGGTCTCTGCGCATCCCTCTGCAATTGGATCCTCGACTTCCTCATCCACAGACCACAGACTGTTTGAATTGGTGGAAATGTGTCAGCCTCGATAACAATCAGCACTGGGAGCACCTCAAGGCTGCATGCTCAGCCCCCTGCTGTACTCACTCTATACTCATAACTGTGTAGCCGATCATAGTGCGAACTCCATCATCAAGTTCGCTGACGACACCACTGTTGTGGGACGTATCACTGATGGTGATGAGTCAGAGTATAGAAGAGAGATCGAGCAACTGTCCATATGGTGCCAGTGCAATAACCTGGCCCTCAACACCAGCAAAACCAAGGAACTGATTGTGGACTTTGGAAGGAGTAGGATGGGGACCCACAGTCCCGTTTATATCAATGGGTCAATGGTTGAAAGGGTCAAGAGCTTCAAATTCCTGGGTGTGCACATCTCTGAAGATCTTTCCTGGTCCGAGAACACTGATGCAATTATTAAGAAAGCTCATCAGCGCCTCTACTTCTTGAGAAGTTTACGGAGAGTCGGATTGTCAAGGAGGACTCTCTCTAACTTCTACAGGTGCACAGTAGAGAGCATGCTGACCGGTTGCATCGTGGCTTGGTTCGGCAACTTGAGCGTCCAGGAGCGCAAAAGTATTAAACACTGCCCAGTCCATCATCGGCTCTGACCTTCCTTCCATCGAGGGGATTTATCGCAATCGCTGCCTCAAAAAGGCTGGCAGTATCATCAAAGACCCACACCATCCTGGCCACACACTCATCTCCCCGCTACCTTCAGGTAGAAGGTACAGGAGCCTGAAGACTGCAACAACCAGGTTCAGGAATAGCTACTTCCCCACAGCCATCAGGCTATTAATCTTGGCTCGGACAAAACTCTGAACATTAATAGCCCATTATCTGTTTATTTGCACTGGTGAAGTGAGTGTGTGGCCAGGATGGTGTGGGTCTCTGACCATGGCTTTGGGATGTTTTTTGCAACAGTGAAGAGGGCTTTCCACCCAGAGAGTTGTGAATCTGTGGAATTCTCTGCCACAGAAGGCATTGGAGGCCAATTCACTGGATGTTTTCAAGAGAGTTGGATTTAGTTCTTAGGGCTAACGGAATCAAGGGATATGGGGAGAAAGCAGGATCGGGGGTACTGATTCTGGATGAACAGCCATGATCATATTGAATGGCGGTGCAGGCTCGAAGGGCTGAATGGCCTACTCCTGCACCTAATTTCTATGTTTCTATGTTGGCACTTAAATACAGGTTGCTTGACTTGAGCTCATAATCCAAATTGGTTCATTACTGATGTTGTGGGTGCACATTGTCGTAGGTGATGGTATCATTTAGATGAATTGTTGAACTACTTTCGTTGTTTTAATGAAAGCTAAAACAGATTTGTGTTTTTACTGGTAGACTTGGCCAATATTAATTCCACGTTAATTCAGGCTGAAGAAGGGTCTCGACACAAAATGTCACCCAGCATTCCTTCTCTCCAGAGATGCTGCCTGCCCCGCTGAGTTACTCCAGCACTCTGTGAAACGTCACCTATCCATGTTCTACACAGATGCTGCCTGACCCACTGAGTTATGGTGCAGCAGCATCTATGGAGCTAAGGAAAAGGCAACGTTTCGGGCCAAAATCCTTCTGGAAATAGGCAACGTTTTGGGCCGAAACCCTTAAGGGTTTCGGCCCAAAAATGTTGCCTATTTCCTTAGCACCATAGATGGTGCCTGACCCGCTGAGTTACTCCAGCACTCTGTGAAACGCCACCTATCCATGTTCTCCACAGATGCTGCCTGACCCGCTGAGTTACTCCAGCATTTTGCGTCTATCTTCGGTTTAAACCAGCTTCTGCAGTTCCTTCCCACACATTAATTCCACTGACTTCACTCTTTGCTGCCTTGCAAGGTACCATTATTCTCCCCTGTCTTCGAATGGGAAAATACAGCTATCACTACATCATTAAAAATAATGAATTGGTTAGAAAGTGGCTTGGCCCGTCTTAAAACCGCACAAGGCATGATATCATTTAAAATATCATCGCTGTGCACTCTCAGAGAAGGCTGTGATTCTGAGATGAAATGTCAGCTTTTGGAATGATGGAGTCACGTGTCGTGGAAACAGGCCCTTCGGCCCAACAGGTCCGTGCCGACCAGCGATCCCCGCACACAAACACTATCCTACACACACCAGGGACAATTTTTACATTTACCAAGCCAATTAACTTACAAACCTGCACGCCTTTGGTGTGTGGGAGGAAACCGAAGATCTCGGAGAAAAGCCACGCAGGTCACGGGGAGAACGTGCAAACTCCGTACAGACAGCGCCCGCAGTCAGGATTGAACCCGGGTCTCCAGCGCTGCAGTCGCGGTAAGGCAGCAACTCTACCGCTGCGCCACCATGACCACCATGCTTCTAAGGTAGTCCCTTTTGGATGGAAGAATGGCTGGACTGGGCTTGTATTCACTAAAATTTAGAAGGATGAGAGGGTATCTTATAGAAACATATACATTTCTTAAGGTATTGGACAGGCTAGATGCAGGAAAAATGTTCTACATGTTGGGGAGTCGAGAACCAGGGGTCACACAGTTTGAGAATAAGGGGTAAGCCATTTAGGACTGAGATGAGGAAAAACTTTTTCACCCAGAGAGTCGTGAATCTGTGGAATTCTCTGCCACAGAAGGCAGTGGAGGCCGATTCTCTGGATGTTTTCAAGAGAGAGTTAGACAAGCTCTTAAAGATAGTGGAGTCAGGGGATATGGGGAGCAGGCAGGAACTGATTCTGGATGATCAGCCATGATCATATTGAATGGTTGATCGATGGCTCGAAGGGGCGAATGGCCTCCTCCTGCACCTACTGTCCATGGTTCTATGTCTGCCCACATTTGGCTCTTATTCCTCTCAACCTTTCCTACCCCTTACTGCTGCAAGTAGCGTTTAAACATAGAAACATAGAAACATAGAAATTAGGTGCAGGAGTAGGCCATTCGGCCCTTTGAGCCTGCACCGCCATTCAATATGATCATGGCTGATTATCCAACTCAGTATCCTGTACCTGCCTTCTCTCCATACCCCCTGATCCCTTTAGCCACAAGGGCCACATCTAACTCTCTCTTAAATATAGCCAATGAAATGGCCTCAACTACCCTCTGTGGCAGAGAGTTCCAGAGATTCACAACTCTCTGTGTGAAAAAAGTTCTTTTAAAAGTTCATCTCGGTTTTAAAGGATTTCCCCCTTATCCTTAAGCTGTGACCCCTTGCCCTGGACTTCCCTAACATCGGGAACAATCTTCCTGCATCTAGCCTGTCCAACCCCTTAAGAATTTTGTAAGTTTCTATAAGATCCCCCCTCAATCTCCTAAATTCTAGAGAGTATAAACCAAGTCTATCCAGTCTTTCTTCATAAGACAGTCCTGACATCCCAGGAATCAGTCTGGTGAACCTTCTCTGCACTCCCTCTATGGCAACAATGTCCTTCCTCAGATTTGGAGACCAAAACTGTACGCAATACTCCAGGTGTGGTCTCACCAAGACCCTGTACAACTGCAGTAGAACCTCCCTGCTCCTATACTCAAATCCTTTTGCAAGTTGGGATAGTCCCAGTCTCAGCTACCTCCTCTGGCAGCCCCTTCCATACACCCACTGTGTGAAATTGCCGCCCCTCAGGTTCCGATTAAATCTTTCCCCTCTCACCCAACCCATGTCCACTGGTGTATTCTCCCCATCTATTCCGCTCATGATTTTACACCTCTATAAGATCACCCCACAACCTCCTGAGCTCCAAGGAATTAAGTCCAAGCCTGCCCAACCTCTCTCTGTAGCTCAAGCCCCTCGAGTCCTGGCAACATCCTGGTAAATTTTGTCAGTACTCTTTCCAGCAGAATTAATTACCGGGTCCTTTTCAGAACGGCAGGATGTGACTAGTGGGGTGCCGCACGGCTCGGTGCTGGGACCCCAGTTATTTACAATATATATTAACGATTTATATTAACGAAAACACAATTCTTTGAACCATTTCCCTCTGGAAGGCGACTCCGGACTGTCAAAGCTGCCACAGCCAGACATAAAAACAGCTTTTATCCACGAGTAGTTGCTCTGTGTTTTTATATAGTTTTTGTTATTTTTTGTTGGGGTGTGTGTGTGGGGGGGGGGGGGGGGGTGGGGGTGGGGAGGGGGGGAGGGGGGGGGATGTGATGGATGTTTATGTGAATTATGTTGTGTCTTGGGTCTATGTGTTTGTAATGTAGGGCTGCAGAAACGTCATTTCGTTTGGACCTCAAGGGGTCCAAATTACAATTAAATGTATCTTGTATCTTGTATCTACTCAACAGCCAAAAATCTGTAGCCTCCCTTTGATCTGGTATTTTGTTGGTTCACATACTTGATCAATGGTGTTTTATCATTAATGTTTTATTATTATTAATGTTTAGTGTTTTCTGAGTCATTCGTAACTGTCACTGTATGTCATGTTGTTACTTGTGGGCGGAGCACCAAGGCAAATTCCTTGTATGTGAATACTTGGCCAATAAACTTACTTACTTAGACGAAGGAATTAAACGTGACATCTCCAAGCTTGCGGATACACAAAACTGGGTGGCAGTGTGAGTTGCGATGAGAATGCTATGAGGCTGCAGGGTGACTTGGATCGGTTGGGTGAGCGGGCAGATGCACGGCAGATACAGTATAAACTGTCCCTGAATCTGAGGGTGTTCGTTTTCACACTTCTATACCTTTTGCCCGATGGGAGAGGGGAGAAGAGGGAGTGGCTGGGGTGAGACTGGTCCTTGATGATGCTGCTGGCCTTGCCGAGGCAGCGTGAGGTGTAGATGGAGTCGGTGGAAGGGAGGTTGGTTTGTGTGTGTGTGACGGTCTGGGCTGCATCTGCAAATTCGCTGCAATTTCTTGCGGGTCTTGGATGGCGCTGTTCCCAAACCAAGCTGTGATCCTGATTAAAATGCTGTCTGTGGCGCATCTGTAGAACTCGGTGAGAGTTGTGGGGGACATGCTGAACTTCCTATGCCTGCCAAGGAAGTGGATGGGTTGGTGTGTTGCATCTGGGTTACATAGAAACGTAGAAAATAGGTGCAGGAGTAGGCCTGCACCGCCATTCAATATGATCATGCCTGATCATCCAACTCAGTATCCCATCCCTGCCTTCTCTTCATACCCCCTGATCCCTTTAGCCACAAGGGCCACATCTAACTCCCTCTTAAATATAGCCAATGAACTGTGGCCTCAACTACCTTCTGTGGCAGAGAATTCCACAGATTCACCACTCTCTGTGTAAAAAATGTTTTTCTCATCTCGGTCCTAAAAGACTTCCCTCTTATCCTTAAACTGCGACCCCTAGTTCTGGACTTCCCCAACATCGGGAACAATCTTCCTGCATCTAGCCTGTCCAACCCCTTAAGAATTTTGTAAGTTTCTATAAGATCCCCCCTCAATCTTCTAAATTCTAGCGAGTACAAGCCAAGTCTATCCAGTCTTTCTTCACATGAAAGTCCTGACATCCCAGGAATCAGTCTGCTGAACCTTCTCTGTACTCCCTCTATGGCAACAATGTCTTGCCTCAGATTAGGAGACACAAACTGTATGCAATACTCCAGGTGTGGTCTCACCAAGACCCTGTACAACTGCAGTAGAACCTCCCTGCTCCTAGACTCAAAGTTGAGCCATGGTTGAGCCAATATACAATAATTTCATTCTCAAAAACCAGTCCAGACAATTTTTGATGCCTGGCATTCGGATCCCTGACTGGATTGTAGAGTTACTTATTCATTTATCGTGTGTGAAACCACAGACATTATAATAGAAGATATTTGACGTTTAGGATTAATTTGATTTTTTTCCCCCGCTTATTATGAATAATTTATGCAGCTGCGGGGCCTGCTATTATTTTTTAATTTATCATTCCTCTCATGTTCTTCCTGCCTCTCAATTACTGTTCGAAACCTTTCATATTTTTTAATCTTCCACAGAGCTGGGTTTAAATTTCGGTTTCTGACTCATCCACTCTGTAAACATGAAATATATTTAATCAAATTTGGAAAACATTGCCTTTTCCTACAAACTGAATGCACAAAGACATCGTTGCCTCTTTGTGCTTTTTGGAAAGGTGGCAATTACCCAGCCAAAGCAATAATTTTCTCCCACTTTACAAGTTGCAGTGTTAAACCCAGTAATTATTTAAATACAGTGCTGCAACAATTTACTAAATTGACAATAAATTACTCTCACTTAGGCGAGCATAAGAGCCTTCTTTTCCGAGACCCAGCGCTGTAGAGTTTGCAGCCCCAAACTCAGCTTGATAGGGCTCTTAAGGATAGCGGACTCAAGGCAGGAACTGGGTACTGATTGGGGATGATCAGCCATGGTCACATTGAATGGTGGTGCTGGCTTGAAGGGCCGAATGGCCTACTCCTGCCACCTATTGTCTATTGGCTCTGCAGAGAGTAGTGCGTTCGGCCGAACGCACTATGGGAACTTCACTCACCCCCCTGCAGGAACTATACAACAGGAGGTGCAACTCCAGAGCAAATAAAATCATGGGAGACCCCTTCCACCCCTGCAACGGACTGTTCCAGCTGCTACGGTCAGGCAAACGCCTCCGTTGCCATGCGGTGAGAACGGAGAGGTTGAGAAGGAGTTTCTTCCCAGAGGCAATTCGGACTGTAAACGCCTATCTCACCAGGGACTAACTCTACTGAATGTTTTTTCCTTCCATTATTTATTATGTAAAAGAATATGTGTGTTATGATTGTGTTTATAATTTGTTTGGTTGTTTTGTTGTTTGTCTTTTGCACAAAAGTCCGCGAGCATTGCCACTTTCATTTCACTGCACATCTCGTATGTGTATGTGACAAATAAACTTGACTTGACTTGACTTGACTTGTATGATATTATCTGATCTCTGGCAAAATAAGCGATTCACTGTACCTTGCTTCACGTGACAATAATACACCTGAACCGAAATACTAGACACACAAACCCCAGGCAGTCACGGGGAGAACATGCAAACTCCGTACAGACAGCGCCCGTAGTCAGGATCGAACCCGGGTCCCTGGCGCGGTGAGACGACAACTCTACCGCTGTGTCACCATGCGGCATGTGCTGCCTTTTTTTGTAAACCAGCATCTGCTGTTAGTAAACCCAGAAACATAGAAAATAAGTACAGGAGTAGGCCAGTCAGCCCTTCGAGCCAGCACCTCCATTCAATATGATCATGGCTGATCATCCACAATCAGTTCCCTGTTCATGCTTTCTCCTCATATCCCTTGATTCCGTTAGCCCAAAGAGCTAAATCTAACTCTCTTGAAAACATCCACAGAATCGGCCTCCACTGCCTTCTGAGGCAGAGAATTCCACAGACTCACAACTCTCTGGGTGAAGACGTTTTTCCTCATCTCAGTCCTAGATGGCCTACCCCTTATTCTTAGACTGTGACCCTTGGTTCTGGACTTTCCCCAACATGGGGAACAAATTTCCTGCATCTAGCCTGTCCAAGCCCTTAAGAATGTTATATGTTACTATAAGATATCCTCTCATCCATCAAAAATCTAGTGAATACAAGCCCAGCCGCTCCATTCTCTCAGCATATGACAGTCCCGCCATCCCGGGAATTAACCTGGTGAACCTACGCTGCACTCCCTCAATAGCAAGAATGTCCTTCCTCAAATTAGGAGACCAAAACTGCACACAGCTTGTATCTCCAGCACAGAGAGATGTTGCCAAGGAAACATGACTACATGTTGCTGTATGGACCAATGATTGTAATATTGAAGGTTACACAAAAAAGCTGGAGAAACTCAGCGGGTGTGGCAGCATCTATGGAGCGAAGGAAATAGGCAACGTTTCGGCCCGAAACCCTTCCGGGTTTCGGCCCGAAACGTTGCCTATTTCCTTCAGGGTTTCGGCCCGAAAACGTTGCCTATTTCCTTCGCTCCATAGATGCTGCTGCACCCGCTGAGTTTCTCCAGCTTTTTTGTCTAACCTTCGATTCTCCAGCATCTGCAGTTCCTTCTTAAACATTGTAATATTGAAGTTGGATTTGATCCCATGTTTCCCGATATGATCCACATGGCAAATTCATTAAAGCCAATCATGTTTTATATCCGAGCCTGTACTTACAAACAGCGTACAGACAGCACCCGTGGACAAGATCGAACTCCGGTCTCTGTGATATACTTACAAACCAAACTCAATGTATTTTCATTCTGAGAACATTGCTTTATTCTGGAGTTGAAGCAACAGCATTTAAAAAATGTCATCAGCTTCTTCTAATTGCTTCCAAATGCAAGAAGCACTGGGAAGAATATTTAGATTGGAAGAGCAAAAGACAGATGCGTGATTGAGATCGTCTATTGAGCTAAAGGGGATGACAGACACTTGCAAGTGCAATGGTGCTCAGTATTACATAAGTTATCTAAGTTTAGTTTAGTTTAGAGATGCAGCACGGAAACAGGCCCTTCGGCCCACCGAGTCCGCGCCGACCAGCGATCCCCGCACACTTATACTATCCTACACACACTAGGGGCAATTCGCAATTATGCCAAGCAAATTAACCGACAAAAATCCGCACGTCTTTAGAGTGCGGGAGGAAACCGGAGCACCCGGAGAAAACCCACGCAGGTCACGGGGAGAACGTACAAACTCCGTACAGGCAGCACCCGTGGTCAGGATGGAACCCGGGTCTCAGGCGCTGTGAGGCAGCAACTCTACCGCTGCGCCACATAGGTCAATAGATTTAATGCAAAATTAAAACATTTAGGATAGATGAGGGGAGGCTGGCTGGACTATGGTGCCATCCTCACCTTGGTGCCATTTATGTTATGTTGTGTCGTGGACTTTCTGTGTTTGTGCTTTTTTTTAAATTCAATTGCAATTTTATTTTTAATATGTTTTATTATTTATTAATTTATTTATGATTTAAAAAATGTTGTTTAAGAAAAAAAAATTATGATACTGCCTGTAAGGGAAATTCATTTCATTGTCTCAAATTGAGACAGACAATAAATTTGAATACAATACAATACAATACAAAGATGGTTGAAATAGTAAAATAGGTCGTCACGGTGGCGCAGCGGTAGAGTTGCTACATCACAGAGACCGGGGTTCGATCCTGACTACGGCTGCTGTCTGTACGGAGTTTGCACGTTCTCCCCATGACCTGCGTGGGTTTTCTCCGAGATCTTCGGTTTCCTCCCACACTCCAAAGACGTGCTGGTTTGTAGGTTAATTGGGTTCGGTAGATACGCTTTATAATGCGAGTAGGACAGTGCTGTGTCACTTTGTAAACTTTGTAGGACAGTGCTAGTATGACCGATAGTCAGCACGGACTTGATGGGCCAAATGGCCTGTGTCCCTGCTGTATCTCTAAACTAAAATATGAATACATTAAAGGAATGGACAGGCAGAAACCTTGTCTGAACTATGCAGGATGGTTGGAGTAGTAGAGATGACAGCTTTTATTACAGACAGTTACTAATAACGTTACTGCCAGTCCACAGTGCTAAACCGGTTTAGCAATTCAACCCCCCTTGCCCTATGCATACTTCCTCCTCCGAGACACAGGTGAGGATGTATGTAGGGCTACACTGCAGAGGCAAGGTCGATGGTTTAGACGTCGGCACAGTGGCGCAGCGGTAGAGTTTCTGCCTCACAGTTCTTTCAGCGCCAGAGGCACGGGTTCAATCCCATCCAGGGGTGCTGTCATAGGAACATAGAAACATAGGTGCAGGAGGAGGCCATTCGGCCCTTCGAGCCAGCACCGCCATTCATTGTGATCATGGCTGATCGTCCCCAATCAGTACAATACAATACCATTTATTGTCATTTGAACCTCAAATTAAGTTCAAATGAAATTTGGTTTCTGTTGTCCAACAACAGGAAGAAACAATTAACAAGACACACAATTAACACAATTCACACAAATATCCATCACAGTAAATCTCCTCGTCACTGCGATGGAAGGCAAAGTCATTGTCTCTCCCCTGTTTTCTATTCTTCTCCCGATGTCACATCAATAACCCGTGCCTGCCTTCTCCCCATATTCCTTGATTCCACTAGCCCCTAGAGCTCTATCTACGTACGGAGCTTGTACCTTCGCCCCGTGAGCTGCGTGGGTTTTCTCCGAGATCTTCAGTTTCTAAAGACATGCAGGTTTGTAGGTTAAATAGTGTAAAATTGTCCCTATTGTGTGTGTGTGTGTGTGTGTGTGTGTGTGTGTGTGTGTGTGTGTGTGTGTGTGTGTGTGTGTGTGTGTGTGTGTGTGTGTGTGTGAGTGTGTGTGTGTGTGTGTGTGTGTGTGTGTGTGTGTGTGTGTGTGTGTGTGTGTGTGTGTGTGTGTGTGTGTGTGTGTGTGTGTGTGTGTGTGTGTGTGTGTGTGTGTGTGTGTGTGAGTGTGAGAGTGTGTCTGTGTGTGTCGGAGGGCCGTGTGGCCCATTTTCCGCGTGTGTGTCTAAACTGTGTAAAGTGTGTGTGTGTGTGTGGGGAACGTGTGTGTTCAATGTGTAGCATTTTTGTGTGAGAGTGATTGTGTGTGTGTGTGGGTTTGTGTGCCAGTATTGTTAAACAGTACGGGGAAAAGAGCTAGGTCGCCACGGCTGACTCCATGGGCCCAAAGGCCTTCATTTCCGCGCCTGTAAACTCTCTAAACTAAAAAATATAAAGTCGTCTCACAATGATACCTGGGGAACACATTACGGCTCAGTTCAATTTGAAGCATTTTTGAAGCGGTGCGCTGATTTTGAACACACGTGACTCCACCAGATGCCTGCCCTTGGGCTTGTACAAGTTCAACTGTTAGCCTGGTAACGAATCACCCGGAACAGAAAGAATGAAAAGAGAACGACGCCTTACACAATGCGGACCCCATTGGGATCCAAAGCTCTTCATTTGAGGCAGCACCTCTGTCGCTGGAAACTAATTCATGTAAAGTTTGTACAAAAATCCTGCTCAGGTCAGTCTCACGATATACAAATCGTTTACAACTCATTACTACTCAATTCAATTTTTGTGTACCGACTGTGGGTGAAGTCGATGTAAAGAAAGTAAAGAAAGTGCTCACTGAAGGTGTTTGAAAAGGAAAGCCCCTTAGAAAAGAAGTTAGACACGGACAATCCATCAGAAAGAAAAAGAAAATAGGAACAATCGCTCTATTAAAACTTAAACTCCGTGTGTTCATGAGTTCAGAAGTTATTTATTTAGGAGCAGAAACCGGAGCACCCGGAGAAAACCCACGCAGGTCACGGGGAGAACGTACAAACTCCGTACAGACGGCGCCCGTAGTCGGGATCGAACCCGGGTCTCTGGCGCTGTGAGGCAGCAACTCTACCGCCATGTCGGAGCAGACTTGATGGGCCGAATGGTCGAATCCTGCTCCGATGGTTTTAACAGATTATAACAGCATTATGTTTAACGGGATGGTGGAACAGGCAGGAATGGGGACTGACGGGATTTTCTCTGTCTGAACCGCGAGGTGTCCCGGCAGAGGGGGTGCCAGCGAGATGGTGAAGACTTCACACCAACTGGTGACGGCAAGTATCATCACAAGGTGCAACAACCCGTAAATAATCGCACCAGGCAAGGAGAGCACGGGACACACCAGACACAGGAGGGACACTGATCACAAGGGAAGAAATAGAAATAGAAGTGTTAAAGATAAAGTGAGAGGAAGTGCGATGAAAAATAAGCTGCTGTTTAAACAGCAGGGCAGGCAATGTCCACAATAAAGGGGCTGTCCCACTTGGGCGACCTAATCCGCGAGTTCTGGCGAGTTTGCCCACGACTCATACTCACAGCACGGTCGGCACAAGGTCGTAGGAGGTCTTCGTAACTCTCCTTCATGCTCGAGAGTGGTCTCCGCGTACTCGAGGCCTCAGCTAGGTCGTGGCATTTTTTTCAATATGTTAAAAAATGCCCACGAGTAAAAAAAGGTCACCGTGGAAAAAATCGCTACTTTTTTTACTCGTAGGTTTAGTCGTAGTAGGTCGGCATGTTAGTCGTAGGTAATTGAGAGTAGTCGAAGGTAGTCGTAGCTAGTCTTCATCATAGTCGAAGGGAGATCGAAGGAGGTCATCTTCACTCTCCACTATTCGGTGTCCAATTTTCCCAAAGTTAGTCGTAGCTAGTCCATCAAGTCTACTCCACCACTCAATCATGGCTGATCTATCTCTCCCTCCTAACCCCATTCTCCTGCCCTCTTTCTGTAACCTCTGACACCCGTACTAATCAACAATATTTGGAGTATCACCCGGTGTAATTGAGCCCCAGGCTGTGGCAGGGCCTCCAGCAGTGCTGATCTAATTTAGCCCCAGGTTGTTGCAGGGCCTCCAGCAGTGCTGATCTAATTGAGACCCAGGCTATTGCAGGGTCTCTAGCAGTGCTGATCTAATTTAGCCCCAGGCTGTTGCAGGGCCTCCAGCAGTGCTGATCTAATTGAGCCCCAGGCTGTTGCAGGGCCTCCAACAGTGCTGATCTAATTGAGACCCAGGCTATTGCAGGGCCTTTAGCAGTGCTGATCTAATTGAGCCCCAGGCTGCGCAGGGCCACCCGCGGCCCACTCCTCCATCGATGCACTGCACCCCCTGCTGCAGTCGTAACTTGTGTTGTGAATAAAACGTTAAATCACACTGAAATAAAAACCTGAACAAGCCTTGGAAATAACAGATTAAGCTGCGGATGTGAAGAAAAACGTTTGATTTTGAGGTCTGTAGAAAGGTCGCTGCCAGGAGTTTGTGTTGACTTAGCAAATAGAACATAGAACACAGAACAATGAACAGAGAACAGTACAGCACAGGAACAGGCCCTTCGGCCCTCACTGACTGTACCGAACATGATGCGAAAACCAACTGTTATCTGCCTGTACAGGAGGAACTGCAGTTCCTACCACAAACCGAGAGCAGTCCTCAACTACTAGCTAGCTCATTGGTGACCCTCGGACTATCCAATAATGGACTTTGTGTGTAAGAAGGAACTGCAGATGCTGGAAAATGAAAGGTAGACAAAAATGCTGGAGAAACTCAGCGGGTGAGGCAGCATCTACGGAGCGAAGGAAATAGGCGAGACCCTTCTTCAGACCGACGTCGAGATCCTTCTTCAGACTGATGTGGAGGTGGGGGAGGGGCGGGACAGTCTGAAGAAGGGTCTCGACCCGAAACGTCACCTATTCCTTCGCTCCATCGAAGCTGCCTCACCCGCTGAGTTTCTCCAGCATTGTTGTCTACCTCCAGACTCAGGGACAGTTTCTTCCCAGCTGTTATCAGGCAACTGAACCGTCTTCTCATCAACTGGAGAGCGGTCCTGACCTCCAGTCTATCTTGGACTATCTTGAATTGGACTCTTCACTCCATGTTCTACTCTTTCTCCTTTAGCTGTGCACTGTGGCCAACTGAGGTGGCACGGTGGCGCAGCGGTAGAGTTGCTGCCTCACAGCGCCAGAGACCCGGGTTCGATCCTGACTAAGGGCGCATCTGTACGGAGTTTGTACTTTCTCAACGTGGCCTGCGTGGGTTTTCTCCAGGTTTCCTCCCACACTCCAAAGACGTGCAGGGATGCAGGTTAATTGGCTTCGGTAAATTGCCTGCCTTCTCCCCATAACCCCTGATGAACCCTCGTCTAAAGCCTAAAGACTTGAATGTCTTTTGGGTCGAAAACCCTTCTTCAGACCGATAATGAACGTATTGGCTTTAACCTGCACGAAATGTTATTCCCTTATCGTGTATCTGTACACTGTGGATGCCTCGATTGTAATCACGTATTGTCTTTCCGCTGACTGGTTAGCACACAACAAAGGCTTTTCACTGTACCTCGGTACACGTGACAATAAACTCAACTTAACTCTACTGAACGTTTTTCCTTCCATTATTTATTATGTAAAAGAATATGTGTGTGTTATGATTGTGTTTATAATTTGTTTAGTTGTATTGTTGTTTGTCTTTTGCACGAAAGTCCGCGAGCATTGCCACTTTCATTTCACTGCACATCTCGTATGTGTATGTGACAAATAAACTTGACTTGACTTGACCAAACTAGAAGCAACTGTTTGGACTTTCTTCCCATTTTTAGGTGCTGGTAATAAACACGGCTGCGGCATTTGTTGCAAATTTATGTTTGAGTGCGTGGTGAACTGGTTTGGAACTTCTGAAAACTCAGGGGAAAGTTGCCTAAAGGTGGTGTAAATAAAGGCCATTGGCTGGCAGTGTTCTCTCTATACAACGGGCTTCCTTGTATCTGCAGCGTGCCTGAGTTGCAGATGGGGATGGGCTGGAATGGAATGGGCTTGTGGTGGGGAGATGGCATTGATTGTGGCCGTGACATTAGGAATTGTTATGTGTCAGTGATTATATCGCCACAGGGAACACACTCAGTGATCAAGCCAGATGTTTAAGTGGGACTTCATGGGGAAGGAAGATTAAAAAGACCATTAGCCGAGGATTTGTCGTTCAATCCTATTTTCAGAAAATTCACAAAGAAAATAGTTCTTTCCAAGAATAAGTTTTGTTTAGTTTAGAGATACAGCGCGAGAACAGGCCCTTCGGCCCCACCAAGTCCATGCCGACCAGTGATCCCCACACACTGACACTATCGCTATCCTACACACACCGGGTGCTGTCTGTACGGAGTTTGCACGTTCTCCCCGTGACCACGTGGGTTTTCTTCGGGGGCTCAGGTTTCCTCCCACATTCCAAAGACGAGCAGGTTTGTAGGTTCATCGGTCCTGCGTAAATCTTCCCCGGAGAGAGGTGTCGGACAGAACTAGTGCGCGGGGAGATCGCTGGTCGTAGCAGACGCGGTGGGCCGAGTGGCCTGTTTCCGAGCCTGTGTCTCGAAATAAAGGGGAAGGGATTGGACAAGAGGTGACAAATGACAGGTGGACATGAGGAACTGCAGATGCTGGTTTACCGAAAAAGATACATAGTGCTGGAGTAACTCAGCGGGTCAGGCAGCATCTCTGGAGAACATGGATGGGTGGCGTTTTGGGTTGTGAACCTTCGTCAGAAATGTTTTGAACCCACGCAGGTCAGGGGGAGAACGTGCAAACTCCACACAGACAGCATCCCGTGGTCAGGATTGAATCTGGGCCTCTGCTGCTGCGCCACCGTGCCGCATAATAAGTCAAACGTTGTATTCAGCGGCAGGTATCTCGGCTGAAGTTGAAGAAAATCACCTCGATATCTCATCATTTAATTTAGTTTATTGTCACGTCTACCGAGGTACAGTGAAAAGCTTTTGTTGCGTGCTAACCAGTCAGCGGAAAGACAACACATGATTACAATCGAGCCGTCTACAGTGTACAGATACAGGATAAGGGAATAATGTTCAGTGCGAGGTAAAACCAGTAAGGTCTGATCAAGGATAGTCCGAGGGTCACCAATGAGGTAGATAGTAGTTCAGCACCGCTCTCTGGATGGTTCAGTTGCCTGATAACAGCTGGGAAGAAACTGTCCCTGAATCTGGAGGTGTGTGTGCGTGCGTTTTCACACTTCTATACCTCTTGCCCGGTGGGAGAGGGGAGAAGAGGGAGTGGTCGGGGGCGAGACTGGTCCTTGATGATGCTGCTGGCTTTGCCGAGGCAGCGTGAGGTGTAGATGGAGTCGGTGGAAGGGAGGTTGGTTTGTGTGATGGTCTGGGCTGCGTCCACAATTCGCTGCAATTTCTTGCGGTCTTGGATGGAACTGTCACGGCTGATCTAAGGGGCTGAGTCACCAGGTCCAACTATCAACAGTCCAGCAGAAAAAAACACCATCCAAAAACATCCTGCATTTTTAACTGGGATTGAAACAATTTGAGATTGAAGCCAAGTTCAAATATCACAGTAACTTAAAAATGTTAAAATAAAATAAATTTAAATAGGGTAGCATGGTGGAGCAGCGGGTAGAGCTGCTGCCTCACAGCGCCAGAGTCCCGGGTCCCATCTCAACTATAGGTGCTGCCTTTACGGAGTTAGCACGTTCTCCCTGTGACCTGCGTGGGTTTTCTCCGGGTGCTCCGGTTTTCTCCCACACTCCAACGGCGTGCAGGTTTGTAGGTTAATTGGCCTCTGTAAATTAGCCGTTGCTCGGAACAGACTCGGTGGGCCGAAGGGCCTGTTTCAACTGAACAAGAACTCCTGCCTCACATCACCGGAGACCTGGGTTCAATCCTGACCTCAGTAAAGTGATCCTGGTGTGCGGGGAGTGGATGAGAAAGTGGGATAACATAGAACTGGTGTGAACGGGAGATCGCTGGTCAGTATGGTCTTGGTGGGCCGAAGGGCCTGTTTCCATGCTGCAGCTCTATACTAAACCCTGACCAGGTTGGTTCTCCTTTGGAGTTGATATGGTGCATGGTACACCAGTCATTGAAGGTAGGCATGCAGGTGCAGCAGGCAGTAAAGAAAGCGAATGGTATGTTGGCTTTCATAGCAAGAGGATTTGAGTATAGGAGCAGGGAGGTTCTACTGCAGTTGTACAGGGTCTTGGTGAGACCACACCTGGAGTATTGCGTACAGTTTTGGTCTCCAAATCTGAGGAAGGACATTATTGCCATAGAGGGAGTGCAGAGACGGTTCACCAGACTGATTCCTGGGATGTCAGGACTGTCTTATGAAGAAAGACTGGATAGACTTGGTTTATACTCTCTAGAATTTAGGAGATTGAGAGGGGTTATAGAAACTTACAAAATTCTTAAGGGTTTGGACAGGCTAGATGCAGGAAGATTGTTCCCGATGTTGGGGAAGTCCAGGACAAGGGGTCACAGCTTAAGGATAAGGGTAAAATCCTTTAAAACCGAGATGAGGAGAACCTTTTTCACACAGAGGGTGGTGAATCTCTGGAACTCTCTGCCACAGAGGGTAGTCGAGGCCAGTTCATTGGCTATATTTAAGAGGGAGTTAGATGTGGCCCTTGTGGCCAAGGGGATCAGAGGGTATGGAGAGAAGGCAGGTACGGGATACTGAGTTGGATGATCAGCCATGATCATATTGAATGGCGGTGCAGGCTCGAAGGGCCGAATGGCCTACTCCTGCACCTATTTTCTATGTTTCTATGATATGCGGGTTTATTTCATGGTCCCATCAGTAGTCTAGCCTTGCCCCACCCCCCATCTCACCGTTAAGGGCCTGTCCCCGTCATCATAGTTCGCTGAAAATTTCCAACATGTTGAAAATCCACCGGTGACCAGAAAGACGCAAAGACTCTTTGGGCGACTGAGGAGACGACTCACGACCGTACAGGCGACATGTCGCGGGGTGAAGCCCGTACGGTCGTGAGTAGTCGCCCAAAGAGCCGTCCCTTGTTCTGGTCGCCGCTGGATTTTCGGAGACCTGCTACGACTATGACGGGTGCCGGCAGTCGCGTAAGTGGGACAGGCCGATTAGTCACAACAAGTTGTTTACCGATCGTGGCTGAAGTGCTATTTACATTTGCTGGTCACTGAAGCATCTAAACCTGTCGGTCAATAGACAATAGACAACAGGTGCAGGGGTAGAGGCCATTAGGCCCTTCGAGCCAGCACCACCATTCAATATGATCATGGCTGATCATCCACAATCAGTTCCCCGTTCCTGCCTTCTCCCCATACCCCCTGAATCCGCTATTTTTAAGAGCTCTATCTAGCTCTCTCTTGAAAGCCTCCAGAGAATTGTCCTCCACTGCCCTCTGAGGCAGAGAAATTCCACAGATTTGGTACGAAGCACGCTACACTTTGAGAATAAACAGTCCAGAATGCTTATTTTCCGGCTCTGAATGACGCAGTCTGAATATTTGTTTTAATCAAAGAACTCTTGGTCATTGCTATAACCACACTGCC
The DNA here is from genome assembly GCF_028641065.1 of Leucoraja erinaceus. NCBI lineage: Eukaryota > Metazoa > Chordata > Chondrichthyes > Rajiformes > Rajidae > Leucoraja > Leucoraja erinaceus. Next base: position 2,057,690 of record NC_073394.1, read on the forward strand.
AACGCATCTCGTTATATTCCATTTATTAGGTTTGCATCTGCTTATCGTCTCTCTTTGGTCAGCTCATTTCAAGAATTGATTTTTAACCGCCTCCAGAATTAATACTGCGACACCTGCCATTGCAAGTGCACTAACACGCTCAGTAGCTTGTTTGAAAACATCCAGTGAATCGGCCTCCACTGCCTTCTGAGGCAGAGTATTCCACATGTTCACAACTCTCTGGGTGAAAACGTTTTTCCTCATCTCAGTTCTAAATGGCCAACCCCTTATTCTTAAACTGTGGCCCCTGGTTCTGGACCCCCCCAACATCAGAAACATGCTTCCTGCATCTAGTGTGTCCAATCTCTTAATAGTGTTCTATGTTTCTATAAGATTCCCTCTCATCCTTCTAAATTCCAGTGAAAACAAGCCCAGCCGCTCCATTCTTTCATCATATGGCAGCCCCATCCATCCCGGGAATTAACCTGGTGAACCTACGCTGCACTCCCACAATAGCAAGAATGTCCTTGCTCAAATTAGGGGACCAAGACTGCACACAATACTCCAGGTGCGGTCTCACCAAGCCCCTGTATAACTGCAGTGGGACCTCCTGGCTCCTATACTCTACTCCTCTTGGTACAGTGAAAAGCTTTTGTTGCGTGCTAACCAGTCAGCAGAAAGACAATACATGATTACAATCGATGCATTTACAGTGTGTAGATGCATGATAAAGGGTACTATGTTTAATTCAAGCTCTTCAAACCAACCTGCCCATTCGGGCATGACCTGTACAAGTTTCACCTGCCTGCATTTGACCCATATTCCTCGAGTCTGTCCCTATCCATGTACCTATCGTAATATCTTTTTTAATTTAGTTTAGTTCCGTTTAGAGATACAGCGTGGAAACAGGCCCTTCGGCCCACCGAGTCCGTGCCGACCAGCGATCCCCGCACACTAACACTATCCTGCACACACTAGGGACAATTTACAATCTTTACTGAAGCCAATTAACCTACAAACCAGCAGGTCTTTGGAGTGTGGGAGGAAACCGGGGCACCCGGAGAAAACCAATGCGTTCACAGAGGAATCGTGCAAACTCCGTACAGTCAGCGCCCGTAGTCATGGTCACCGATGCTGTGAGGCAGTACCTCTACCCCTGTGTCACCCCGGTTTAATATTTAATCGATGACCAAATTCAACGTGACCACGTTAATGACTAAAACACATGAATGCAAACTCATTATAGTTATATGTTCAATCTTGAGTTTGTACGTTCTCCCCGTGACCTGCGTGGGTTTTCTCCGGGCGCTCCGGTTTCCTCCCACACTCCAAAGACGTACAGGTTTGTAGGATAATTTGGCTTCGGTAAAGATTGTAAATTGTCCCCAGTGTGTGTAGGATAGTGTTAGTGTGCGGGAATCGATGGACGGCATGGATTTGGTGGGCCGAAGGGCCTGTTTCTGTATCTCTGAACTGAACTTAAATAAAGATATTTCGAACAGGTACGTGGATAGAGGTAGTTTAGAGGTATATGTGTTAAATGCTCGCAGGTGAGGCTGGTACAGGTCTTGGCCGGCAGGGACAGGTTGGTTTGAAGGGCCTGTTTCCTTGTTGTAACAGGCCCATCGGCCCATCGGCCCACAAAGTCCGTGCAGAACACGTTCCCCAGTTACACTAATCCATCTCCCTGCACCCGATCCACATCCCTCCATTCCCTGTACATCCAAAAACATATTCCCATACAGATCTGAAATCCTACTCTAACAAGCTGGAGACTTGCTCTCCTCGCTAAGAGAGTTTAGTTTGCCCTATTTTACGGTGAGTTTTTCCAGATGATTTTAGTTCATGGTGAAAGTCCGTTGGCCCCAGTTTGGTGGTCCAAGCCAAGTGGACATCTGGTGCGTGAAGAGCCTCTACAATTATTCCTGCTCTTTTATAAGAACAGACCTGGTTTTATTTACGCGCTAATCCAGCAAGTGGCTAACATGAATGCCGAAAGAACCAATTGCCACGCTCATAAATTTTACAAGCACGTTATTCAAAGCAGCCTCTTCCACAAACAGCTACGGTATTATAATATTAAGTGATAAGTACTGCAAGATCTCAGTATTTAGCAGGCTATTTATTATTGGCTTTAGAAGAATTGTTTATCAAAGCCAAATGGGACAAAGAACATTTGCAAAAAGTGCAAACGCTCCCCAGTCCATCACAGGTCCTGACCTCCCCACCATCGAAGGAATCCACAGGAGTCGCTGCCTGAAAAAGGCAGCCAGCATCATCAGAGACCCACACCATCCTGGCCACACACTCATCTCACCCCTGCCATTGGGAAGAAGGTACAGGAGCCTGAAAACTGTAATGTCCAGGTTCAGGAACAGCTTCTTCCCCACAGCCATCAAGTTCTAGCCAACACTGACTACAATCTCCATAAAAGCTCCAAACTATATATATATATATATATATAGAACGATATATATATATATATATATATATATATACACACACACACACACACACACATATATACACACACATATATATATATATATATATATATATATATATATATATATATATATATACACACACACACATACATACATATATATATATATATATATATATATATATATATATACACACACACACACACATATATATATATATATATATATATATATATATACACATATATATATATACATACACATACACACATATATATACATATACATATATATATATATATATATATATACATACATATATATATATATATATATATATACACACACATATATATATATATATACACACACATATATATACACATATATACATATATATACACATACACATATATACACATATATATATATATACATATATATACACATATACATATATTGTAGTGCATCTTCCCCTTTGCTCTACCTATTGTAATTGAGTTTGACTTGATTGATATTTAATATTATCTAATCTGTTTGTTTAGTTTAGTTTAGAGATACAGCGCGGAAACAGGCCCTTCGGCCCACCGAGTCCGTGCCGACCAGCGATCCCCGTACACCAACACTATCCTACACACACCAGGGACTATTAACATTTCTACCAAGCCAAATTAACCTGTAAACCTGTACGTCTTTGGCGTGTGGGGCGGAAACCCACACAGGTCACGGGGAGAACATACAAACTCCGTACAGACAGCACATGTAGTCAGGACCAAACCCGGGTCTCTGGCGCCGTGACGCAGCAACTCTACCGCTGCGCCACCGTGCCGCCCGTGACAGCTGGATCGGTTATCAGATCCAACGTTTCATAATATTCCTTATAACGTGCAGGAAGGAACAGCAGATGCTGGTTTCAACCAAAGATAGACACAAAGTGCCGGAGTAACAGTGGGTCAGGCAGCATCTCCGGAGAGAAGCAATGGGTGACGTTTCGGGACGTTGTACACAGAAATCTGAATGTTTTTGACTTCATCCAATGAGGAAGTGAATGTGCTGGCAAGTTTCGCTTCTAGACCAGTCTGAAGAAGGGTCTCGGCCGGAAACTTCACCCATTCCCCCTCTCCACAGACGCTGCCTGTCCCGCTGAGTTACTCCAACATTTTCGTGTCTCTCTTAGTTTCTCGATCCTCCTGAAAGAGGGAACGGCCAGGCGTAGTGCGCATTCCCACAACGTCACCGCTTGCCAGAGAGAAATACTCTGGCAACTGAAGACACTATGAGGACATGGACTACCTCATCGTCTGTTTATTCAGGTTAACGCTGCCATCAAAATGTCTATTAAGAGAAAAATGTAAATATTTAGATTTAATCCATGGACCCAGGAAGCACAATGCTACCTTCCTTCTCGACATCATTCACAGATTAGCGTGCAAACATAAAGGCCGAAAGGGGGCAGGAAATTAATACTTCATCTGAGAATTCAACATCTAAATGGTCTCTGTTTATAAAACCAGCTGCAGGCTTTAAACAAATATACCTCACTTTGTCTATAGCCTTTGTCGGGCTTGTGGTTATTGGATTAGACGTGGGAGTAAACAAGCAGTAAACAAAAGCTGACGAGACCCAACCAGCCTGAATAAGAGTCCCGACCTGAAACGTCACCTATCCATATTCTCCACAGATGCTGCTGCACCCGCTGAGATACTCCAGCACTCTGTGAAACGTCACCTATCCATGTTCTCCACAGATGCTGCCTGACCCGCTGAGTTACTCCAGCACTCTGTGAAACGTCACCTATCCATGTTCTCCACAGATGCTGCCTGACCCGCTGAGTTACTCCAGCACTCTGTCTCTTGTTTCTTTGCAGGTCAGCACCAGCAGTTCCTTGCGTTGACCAGTAATACATAATCTGAGTGCCGAGAAGATTTTTCTGAATACCATTGTCAAATCACAGACAATGTTTCAGCTGTGCTAACCAAACATATATTTACATTAATATAGAAAGGACAGTACACTGCGATTTGTTTAATGCACTTTGAGAATTTGTTCTCTTTAGGCAATTCTTTGCAGTACAATTGCCATCTGGTGGGTTCTCTAATGAATTACACATTTCCATAATGAAACTAGGAGCTTAATTCAAGAACCTCTGAATAGATCGGGTAGATGCACAGAGACTCTTGCCTAGAGTAGCGGAATTGAGGAGCAGAGGACATGGGTTTAAGTTGAAGGGGCAAAGATTTAATATGAACCTGAAGGGCAACTTTGTTACACAAAGGGTGGTGGGTGTATGGAACGAGCTGCTGGCGGAGGTAGTTGAGGCTGGGACTATCACCATGTTTAAGAGACGGTTAGACAGGTACATGGATGGACAGGTTTAGAGGGATTTGGGCCAAGCGCAGGCAGGTGGGACAAGTGCAGATGGGGCATGTTGGCCGGTGTGGGCAAGTTGGGCTGGAGGGTCTGTTTCCACACTGTATCACTCTATGACATTGTCAATGACAGGTATGGACAAGGGGGCAATAGCTCTCCAGGAGAAGGTGATTTTGTTATTGATCAGCATTGACTAACAGCTGAAGAATGGATTCTGAAATCCAACTACATCTGAAGATCCATCTGTGGATTCATTCAACGCCACTGACATCCCCCGTGCTCTCCCCCCACATTATTACCTACTCCAACCAACACATACTAATTCACCTGCCTCAATCCATCCATTCCGCTCCGATTGCCTTCGATTCCCACTCCGCACTGACCCTATTGTGCTGGAAATGTCTTCAGAGCGATCATTGACTACGTTTGATAACAGAATGCAATCAAATTCCCAACGTTATTATTTGTTTTAGTCCATAAAGATGGATTAATTAAATTGTGAACGTGAAACATTAAAACCGCAGTGTTCGATTGTCACTGCTAGCGTTGGCACGTTATTACAGAATTCATTTTAACGGTAATCAATGCTCTTAATATGGAGTATCAGTACTGTAGTTATTTAATGAGCAACATTCACAACTATACATTGGATTTATCCAGGTTTTACTTCTGCAGTCGGTCATATACATCATAAATTTGGCCAGGAGATATTTCAGTTGAAATTTTAACGTTAGTTCTGAAGAGGGAATGATGGAAACAGCATTTATCAATTATTTATTTTAAATCTGGTGCGTTCAAACTGGGTACCTTCATTGCTGTTCGCAACATGTACATCTGATCTGAATGTAAGGTGGCGTTTTGACCATTTTTAAACATATTACCAAAAGAACATTTGCTGCAGTTATGTCCTTTCCAGTCAGATGGGTATAGTCAGTTTTAACAGCTATTATCATAAAATGCCTTCAAGAAAATTCCTTGTAACCTGTATATTTTGTTGTTGATAAATTATGTGGGAAGCGAGAGTGTTTCTGTACCAATAGCAACAACGACCCATGTTATGGCCATGTTATGGTAATTTTCAGTCCTTCACAGAAAACATGCTTGCATCAATCTGTAGTGTACATGGTTAAGCATATATGTTACCATGGTCCAGGATTTACTGACACAGGTAGATCATACGCTGAATAATCCAACCACATTTTTGTTTGGAAGTGGAAAGAACTAATAGAAATTGCATTAATTGCAACGTGTAAAAAGAGTTGAGATACTGTGTTATAATTTTGCTGCGTGTCATGGTGGTATATATCATGTCTTGATTGGTGAATATGTTTAGTTTGTGACTTTATTTGAAGCAGAAATAATATGTGAATGCTTCATTGAGCATAATTCCGACTGGTAACTACGCACTTCGTCCGAGCACATTATCGCACGGGTCATGCAAGCCGTCTTAAATTACCACCTAAATTGTCATTTGGCAACATAAACAGCTGCCACAGATGCCCGGCTGGCAACAGGGAAACAAAGTTCAGCCAGAGACAGAGAGACAGAGAGACAGAGACAGACAGACAGACAGACAGACAGACAGACAGACAGACAGACAGACAGACAGACACAGAGACACAGAGACACAGAGAGACAGAGAGCACAGAGTCACAGAGAGACAGAGAGACAGAGACACAGAGACAGAGAGACAGAGACACAGAGAGACAGAGAGACAGAGAGACAGAGAGACAGAGAGACAGAGAGACACAGAGACACAGAGACACAGAGACACAGAGACAGAGAGAGACAGAGAGACAGAGAGACCGAGAGAGACAGAGAGACACACACACACACACACACAGACACGCACACGCACACACACACAGACACACAGACACACACACACACACACACACACACACACACACACACACACACACACACACACACATACAGACACACACACACACACACACACACACACACACACACACACACACACACACACACACACACACACACATACACACACACACACACACACATACAGACACACACACACACACACACACACACACACACACACACACACACACACACACACACACACACACACACACACACACACACACACACACACACACACACACACACACACACACACACACACACACCGCTTCCATCACCAGCCCATGTGAATTTTTTTAGACAGTGCTCCCCCCGCTTGCCCGGTCTAAAAACATTCACACGGTGCAAAGCCAAGGTGATACGCACACACACCGCGATGAGCAGGAAGGTTGGCGCTGTAAAAAGACAACTAAAGCACAGTGTACGGTATATCGTTTAAAAGAGGGGGAGGGGGAGAAGGAGTGGAGACAACCTTTAAGAAGCCAGAGATACACGGCTGTGAAGCTCGGCAGACATTAACATTACCCGTCGGTTATCCTTGGTTCTGAAAACGGCGGCTTACTTTTTTTCCCCAATGAGCCAATGAAATTCAGCGGTCAGCACCGGCTACAACCTACGAGAACCTTCGACCTCCTGGCGACCCACCCACGGCTCGAGAATTCTCGCTCCTCTCCGTGGCGGCTTCATTCTAGTCGTCGCTAATTTTTCAACATGTTGAACATAGAATCATAGAAACATAGAAATTAGGTGCAGGAGTAGGCCATTCGGCCCTTCGAGCCTGCACCGCCATTCAATATGATCATGGCTGATCATCCAACTCAGTATCCCGTACCTGCCTTCTCTCCATACCCCCTGATCCCCTTAGCCACAAGGGCCACATCTAACTCCCTCTTAAATATAGCCAATGAACTGGCCTCAACTACTTTCTTTGGCAGAGAATTTGACAGATTCACCACTCTCTGTGTGAAAAATAAAATTTCCTCATCTCGGTCCTAAAATATTTCCCCCTTATCCTTAAACTGTGACCCCTTGTTCTGGACTTCCCTAACATTGGGAGCAATCTTCCTGCATCTAGCCTGTCCAACCCCTTAAGAATTTTGTAAGTTTCTATAAGATCCCCCCTCAATCTCCTAAATTCTAGCGAGTATAAACCGAGTCTATCCAGTCTTTCTTCATAAGACAGTCCTGACATCCCAGGAATCAGTCTGGTGAACCTTCTCTATGGCGTATTCTGCACTCTGTACCTTCCCCTTTGCTCCATTGCTCTATTGTATTCATATTGTATTGGAGTTTGTCGTGGTTTCATTTATGTACACCTGTAGCCGCGACTGGGACTATCGCAACGTTTAAAAAACAGTTAAGGGGCTGTCCCACTTGGTGATTTTTTCGGCAACTGCCGGCATCATATCAGCGTCGCCAAAAGATTTTGAACATTTCAATATCCAGCGGCGACAAAGGAAATGTTGCGAAATAATCGGCAAGTAGACAGGTACATGGATAGGACAGGTTTGGAGGTATATGGACCAAGCGCAGGCTGGTGGGACAAGTGTAGCTGGGACATTGTTGGGCAGTGTGGGCAAGTTGGGCCGAAGGGCCTGTTTCTCCGCTGTATCACTCTGTGACTCCCACTAGCATGTTTAAAATGTTTATATGACACATGCGTTGGGGAGATATTCCGCCAATAATTTGGTCCACAAACACAGAGCGCAGTAACATTTCAAAAATGTTTTTAAAATTAAGAAATATAATGATACGATCCACTTCAAGGTTGGACAAATTATGCGAATTATACAGAGCGGCACGGTGGCGCAGCGGTAGAGTTGCTGCCTCACAGCGCCGGAGACCCGGGTTCGATCCCAACTACGGGTGCTGTCTGTACGGAGTTTGTACGTTCTCCCCGTGACCTGCGTGGGTTTTCTCCGAGATCTTCGGTTTCCTCCCACACTCCAAAGACATACAGGTTTGTAGGTTAATTGGCTTGGTGTAAATGTAAAAATTGTCCCTAGTGTGTGGTCAGTATGGACTTGATGGGCCGAAGGGAATAATTCCACACTGTATCTGTATCTCTGTGTCTCTAAAGAGAGGGTCCACTAGATACTCATGGAGAGACAAGGAACTGCAGGAGCAATGTTTAGACAATGTTTCAGGTCAGGACACTTCTACAGACTGAAGACCATTGCTTCTCCCTCCAGAGATGCTGTCTGACCCGCTGAATATCTAAATCTCTAAAGTCTAAAACATTATATCATAGGCAAAACACATTTGATTCAAAGTTAGACCAGAATATCCTGTTAGGGAGGAGATGAGGAGGAATTTCTTTAGTCAGAGGGTGGTGAATCTGTGGAATTCTTTGCCAGAAAAGGCAATGGAGGCCAAGTCAATGGATGTTTTTAAGGCAGAGATAGATAGATTCCTGATTAGGACAGGTGTCTGGGGTTATGGGGAGAAGGCAGGAGAATGGGGTTAGGAGGGAGAGATATTGAATGGCGGAGTAGACTTGATGGGCCAGAATATTTCTTTCTCTTTTTCCCACTTTTTCCACACAGAGTGGTGAGTCTGTGGAATTCTCTGTCTCAGAGGGCGGTGGAGGCCAGTTCTCTGGATACTTTCAAGAGAGAGCTAGATAGGGCTCTTAAAGATAGCGGAGTCAAGGGGATATGGGGAGAAGGCAGGAATGGGGATGATCAGCCGTGATCACATTGAATGGCGGTGCTGGCTCGAAGGGCCGAATGGCCTGCCCCAATTGTCTTTGTCTATTTAGTGTAGTTGTCCAGTTTAACATATGAAAGATGAAGCACAAATCTCCTGGGACACACGAGGCTGATCTCTGTAATCATGTCTACACTAAAGTAACAGCAATGACTCTGGAACACAAGGCTGCCTTTGATCATCTTAATGCTACTGGAGACCAAACTTGCCTGTGGGTTAATAATGGCCATTATAAGTTAAGGAGGATCTCCCACACGTTACTTCTTTAATCAATGAGTAAACGTTGTTTGGAAAGGGATGAATGCTGAGGATTGTGACACTGCACGCAGGCAGTAAACAAGAACACAGCTCGAAGAACAGAGGAACTTGCATTTGGAGACCTTCATCTGATTAGAGACAGATCAGCCAATCTTGGAAAGACTTTCATTACTTGGTGAATTGGCTGCATCACACACAATTCCTCTTGCCCTCTGTGCCTGGGGCACAACAACAGAGTTACGCAGATGTCAACCAGAGTGATGTTAAACTTCACCATCGCCAGATGCCCAAACTTCACATGATACATCCCCAACTCTGGCTCGCTTGCTGTTAGAGTCCCAGCCTCAACTACCTACTTCAGCAGCTGGTTCCCTTCACTCACCACCCTCCGAGTGGAAATGTTGCCCCTCAGGTATCTCCTCAATCTTTCCCCTCTCACCTCAAACCTACAGTAAGCTCTCTGGTTTGTGATTCCTCTAACCTGGGTAAAATACATTAGTTCGTAAGTAATTATGCCATCTGGCCCATCAAGTCTATCCGTCGTTCAATCATGGCTCATCTATTAACCCCACTCTCCTGCCTTCTCCCCACAATCACCGACACGCATTCACCCTGTCTAATCCACTCATGGTTTTACACTCAAATGTGTAAATGTTGTTTCAAAGGGATTGAATGCTGAAGGTTAAGGGCCGGTCCCACGAGCACGCGACTGCAGGCGGCGAGCGGCACCAAACCGGAAGCGGGGGCCGCGTGGAGGTCGAGTGCTCCCGTACGAGTTGACGTGAAGTTCGAGCGAAGTCCGCGGGAAGTTTGCGCGTGACGTACGCTGTCAAGACGCTGCGTACCGGTGCGTACGGCCTCAATCCGGCTGCGGGCCGGCAGGCCGTTGCCGCGCGGAATGTTTGGACAGTGTCAGTTCTTCGGAGCCCCGCGCGATGTCGGTACCAGCTCCGCACAACTCCATACGGCTCCGGCGATCGAAGTGGGACCGGCCCCGCGAGGCCGTACGGCTCAAGCGACCACGTTAGGTCGCGCTTGCCGCATGCAGGTGGGACAGGCCCTTAAGTATCGCAGCTCGCAGAAGATCACTCCTCCTCATCCTCCTGCGCTCCAAGGAGTGAAGTCCCAGCCTGCCCAATCTCAGCCCCTCGAGCCCTCGCAACATCCTTGTAAGTGTTCTCCGCACTGGTTCCACCGTAATGGCATCTCCCTGACAGCAGGGTGACCAAAGCTCAACCTACATTCAGGCCATTCCATGCTGGGATCTCAGGATCCTCTTCCCGAACCTTAGTGTCCACTCACAGACTCTCCCTGCCATTACTATAGATATTACAGATACAGTGTGGAAACTGGTCCTTCGGCCCACTGAGTCTGCTCCGACCACACTCACACACACACACACACACACACACACACACACACACACGCACGCACACACACACACACACACACACACACACACACCACACACACTACACATACACACCACACACACCACACACACCACGCACACACACAGCACACAGACACACCACACACACACACAGCACTCACACACACAGCACCCACAGACAAGCACACACACACACACACACACACACACACACACACACACACACACACACACACACACACACACACACACACACACACACACACTGGGGACAATTTACGATTTTACCGAAAATAATCAAGCTCTATTACTTTGGGATGTGGGAGGAAACCGGAGCACCCGGAGGAAACCCACGCGGTCACGGGGAGAACGTACAAATTCCACACAGCCAGCACCCGTAGTCAGGATTAAATCTGGGTCTCTGGCGCTGTGAGGCAGCAACTCTACCGCTGCGCCACCCAGGATAGGCAGTGTCACAAGTTGGCTTATAGAGACATAAAAAGACTTCCTGCGTGCTTAGCTTCTCTATGCTGCTGTCTTCTTACACCCCCTTCAGTCGTGGCTGACCAAGGGTGTCTCCAGGGTTGGAGGACGCCTGTGCGTGACTTTGTTTAACGTGGGGAGACTGGTGCACAGACGGTCCTTGACAGATCTGGGTCAGGATCCAGTGGCATGGAGTCCAAGACGACCGGAGACCCTTTTCTGCTGCAGCCTTCATCCTCCTTCCCAGCCGTTGTGACGTTAGCTCCACTAAGGTCAGCCATCGTCCTCCGCCTGTTCCACCGTTGAGGTCTTGGTTGGATTGGCTCTTTGTCAGAGACCTCCCCCTTGACCTTACCGCCATGGGTGGCCCTACCAGGAGCGTAGCTCCAGACGGCATCGCTCTCAGGATCTCAGGTCCACACAAGCTTCTCCACCACCACAAGGTGACAATCCACGGAGAGGTGCTCCTGGACGGTCCTTCCTTAATCCAGGGTGCTGTCCGATTCACCTCTACCCCCATTGCGGACATTGGACTCTGTCTCTGGAACTGCAAGGCAGAGACTCTACCGTGACATTCCGTCACCTGTGACTTTCCATCAGTAACCACCTGAGAACCAGATGTTTTAGAAGGAACTGCAGATGCTGGAAAAATCGAAGGTGGACAAAAATGCTGGAGAAACTCAGCGGATGAGGCAGCATCTATGGAGCGAAGCATGAATGCTTCGCTCCATAGATGCTGCCTCACCCGCCGAGTTTCTCCAGCATTTTTGTCTTCATGAGAAGCAGAAGTCCTCCTGCACTGCCTAAGAATACATCCTCGTATCTCAAGGCTCGCCTCGGCCAAAAGCAGCTGGCTTCGAACTAAAAGTAGAACTTGCTGCGCTAATCTTCGTCTCCTGGTTGTTCCAAAAAAATATATATATATATATTCCCTGGAGTTTGGCGAACTCTGACACTACGTCACGGAGATGCGGCAAGACTTCACAAGACCCAAAATATCAGCGGTGAAAAATAGAAGCTGCCACCCGCGCACGCAAGATGCAGCGGTGGACGAGCCCGCTCGATGGTGGGAGCAAGACCTGTCACTTCCCAGCTCGGAGACGAGGTGGACATTCTGAGGCTGCTGCAAAGTCTTAACGACATAACTAAATATTACAGATTTTTTTTTGTCCCTTTGCTTCTATTATTAGCTGTTATTTTTTTAATATCGATTCGAGCGCCGTCCAGAATGATGCACAGCGCGGTTATTCCCGACAATATATAGATCACATCTGCACCCTCGCTGGCTGTGACTAATAATGGCCCTGTCCCACTTAGGAAACCTGAACGGAAACCTCTGGAGACTTCAAGATTCAAGATTCAATTTATTTGTCATTTGGACCCCTTGAGGTCCAAACGAAATGACGTTTCTGCAGCCATACCTTACAAACAAATAGACCCAAGACACAACAACACAACATAATTTACATAAACATCCATCACATCGCTGTGAGGGAAGGCCAAAAAAACTTATCTCTCCACTTTGCGCCCCACCCAAGGTTTCCGTGCGGTTCCCGGAGGTTTTTGTCAGTCTCCCTGCCTGCTTCCACTACCTGCAACCTCCGGGAACCACCTGCAACCTCCGGGAACCGCACGGAAACCTTGGGTGGGGCGCAAAGTCTCCAGAGGTTTCCGTTCAGGTTTCCTAAGTGGGACAGGGGCATTATTCAGGAAGAAGGCTGTATTCCTCACTTACTTTGTACATCAGCTGCTCGGATGAATGAATTAATGAATTAATGAATATGCTTATTGGCCAAGTATTCACATACAAGGAATTTGCCTTGGTGCTCTGCCCGCAAGTGACAACATGACATACAGTGACAGTTGGGAATGAGGAAAGAGACAATTGCCGTTCACATACACAGTGAAATTCAATGTAACAGACAGCAAGAAAAAAACATTAATGTATTTATATTATTACAAGATTAATTTAAAAGTGCCCTTTTCTCTCTTAGAGTCTTCCAGAATGGATACCCGCCCTACATCCCAACTTGCCCATGCCGCCCAACATGTCCCATCTACACTATTCCCACTGCGTTTTGTCCATATCCCTCTAAACTTGTCCTATCCATGTACCTGTCTAAACGTTTCTTAAATGTTCGGACAGTCCCAGCCTCAACTACCTCCTCTGGCAGCTTGTTCCATACACCCACCACCCTCTGTGTGAAAAAGTTACCCCTCATGTTCCTGTTAAATCTTCCCCCCTCCCCACCTGTTTTTTTATTCCCCTACTCTGGGCAAGAGACTCTGTGCGTCTACCCGATCTATTCCCCTCGTGATTTTGTACACCTCTATCAGATCACCCCTCATGCTCCTGCGCTCCATGGAATAGAGACCCAGCTGCTCAAAAGGCTGGAGTAACTCAGCGGGTCAGGCAGCATCTGTGGAGAACATGGATAGGTGACGTTTCACAGAGTGCTGGAGTAACTCAGCGGGTCAGGCAGCATCTGTGGAGAGAAGGAATGGGCGACGTTTCGGGTCGAGACCCTTCTTCAGACTGATGTGGAGATGGGGGAGGGGCGGGAACCCGCCCCTCCCCCACCTCCACATCAGTCTGAAGAAGGGTCTCGATGTCAGTCTGAAGAAGGGTCGTCAGGTAGGCATCGTGGCATTTACACTAGCAACCCAGCCACTTCTCTCCGGAGATGAGAACAAAAGTGAACACAGAGTGCTGGAGTAACTCAGCGGGTCAGGCAGCATCTGTGGAGAACATGGATAGGTGACGTTTCACTGAGTGCTGGAGTAACTCAGCGGGTCAGGCAGCATCTCTGGAGAGAAGGAATGGGCGATGTTTCGGGTCGAGACCCTTCTTCAGACGGATGTCAGGGGGAATGTCCAGGACAAGGGGTCACAGCTTAAGGATAAGGGGGAAATCCTTTAAAACCGAGATGAGAAAGAACTTTTTTCACACAGAGAGTGGTGAATCTCTGGAACTCTCTGCCACAGAGGGTAGTTGAGGCCAGTTCATTGGCTATATTTAAGAGGGAGTTAGATGTGGCCCTTGTGGCTAAGGGGATCAGGGGGTATGGAGAGAAGGCAGGTACGGGATACTGAGTTGGATGATCAGCCATGACCATATTGAATGGCGGTGCAGGCTCGAAGGGCCGAATGGCCTACTCCTGCACCTAATTTCTATGTTTCTATGTTTCTATGAGTGGGTGATAGAGTGTAGTCGGAGACAGTAAGACTGGTCAGAGAACTGGGAAGGAGATGGAGTGAGAGGGAAAGCAAGAGAAGCTATGGGCCTGTCCTACTTGGCGAAGTCTTTAGGCAACTGCCGGCGGCTGTCATGGTCGTAGCAGGTCGCCGAACAACCGCCGCCAACTTACGTCAACCCTGGCGACAACCTTCGACAGCACCCACGTCAGGACAAGTCAAGCTACGCTCATTGGCATCAAACCCAAAAATGTCGCTGGAAATTGTTCAACATGTTGAAAATTTAGCGGCGACCAGAAAGACGTTACGGTTTTTTTTGCGCGACTGAGGAGACGACTCACGGCGAACATGTGGTGACAAACTAGTTGCCTAAAAAAATCGCCTAAGTGGGACAAGCCCATTATTTTTCTAATTTCCAGTAGCCCATGCACTCTGTCTCTCTCTCCATCCCTTCCCCCCCCCTTCCCTTCTCTCCAGAGATGCTGCCTGTCCCGCTGAGTTACTCCAGCATTTTGTGCCTGTCTCACAGCCATGAAAGAGGAAATCTGCTTGGCAGCCGTGGAAATATCGAGCAGATCCCTTATAAAATAAAAAATAACACACTATATATTTCACATCTTTCTATCCTTTACTATCTAACTTCTTTTTCTTATTCTCATCTTTTTTCAATGTAACAAAAAAAAAAGAAGTTGTACATAAAATGTATTATGAAAATATATATTAGGCACTTTGGTGCCATATGACTGTGCTTACTTCTAATAAAATAAAATATTAAAAAAAAAAAAAAAAAAAAAAAAAGTCTTGATAAACTGTGTCACCCACTGGAGATCCTTCAGTTTCAGAATTCCACGTCATCCACATTGAATCTCAAATAAACCTGATTGTGATTTTATTGTTTGTAGATGCAGGGTGTGTGGGATGCAGGGCGACACATTTTATATAACGTATTCTCGGTAAACTCTAACGCTTTATATTCTCGGTAAACTGCACATTGGCCAAGGCTAATGCAGAATTTACATCACTCCTTTACCTGTCCAACCTCCTCAGAAAAACTTACATAAGCATGAAGGATACTGGAGGAGATGTCTCGGTGAATGTCAACTTGTTAGACGAGACAGGGTGCGCTGGGAATGTCCTTCACCATGTGTGACATCATCCTTTCCTAAAACCACTTTTGTGAAGGGAATGTCGTTCAATAAAAGTCCAATCACGGAGCAGTTGTTCGAGAAGGAACTGCAGGTGCTGCAAAAAAAAAATCGAAGGTGGACAAAAAATGCTGGAGGAACTCAGCGGGTGAGGCAGCATCTATGGAGCGAAGGAATGGGTGACGTTTCGGGTCGAGACCCTTCTTCGGACTGATGTGGAGATGGGGGAGGGGCGGGAACCCGCCCCTCCCCCACCTCCACATCAGTCTGAAGAAGGGTCTTGACGTCAGTCTGAAGAAGGGTCGTCAGGTAGGCATCGTGGCATTTACACTAGCAACCCAGCCACTTCTGAGGGGGAGCTGGGAAGGGGAGGGGAAGGAGGGAGAAAGCAGGGACTACCTGAAATTGGAGAAGTCAATGTTCATACCGCTGGGGTGTAAACTACCCAAGTGAAATATGAGGTGCTGCTCCTCCAATTTGAGGTGGGACTCACTCTGGCCATGGGGGAGGCCCAGGACAGAAAGGTCGGATTGGGAATGGGAGGGGGAGTTGAAGTGTTGAGCCACCGGGAGACCAGGTTGGTTATTGGGAAATGAGCGGAGGTGTTGGTCAGTTATCTTTTTAGTTGCATGGAAGTTGCAATAATTGACCAGTCTCCAGCACCAGGTGAAGAAGAGAAGGAACTGCAGAGGCCGGTTTACACCAAAGATAGGCACAAAATGCTGGAGTAACTCAGCGGGACAGGCAGCATCTCTGGAGAGAAGGAATGGGTGACGTTTCAGGTCAGGACCCTTCTTCAGACGAGTCAGGGGAGAGGGAAAGGAGAGATATAGATCGTGATGTAGACAACTCTCGTGATGTTGTCTATCTTGTGGAGACAGCTTAGAAACATAGAAACATAGAAATTAGGTGCAGGAGTAGGCCATTCGGCCCTTCGAGCCTGCACCGCCATTTAATATGATCATGGCTGATCATCCAACTCAGTATCCCGTACCTGCCTTTTCTCCATACCCTCTGATCCCCTTGGCCACAAGGGCCACATCTAACTCCCTCTTAAATATAGCCAATGAAGTGGCCTCAACTACCCTCTGTGGCAGAGAGTTCCAGAGATTCACCACTCTCTGTGTGAAAAAAGTTCTCCTCATCTCGGTTTTAAAGGATTTCCCCCTTATCCTTAAGCTGTGACCCCTTGTCCTGGACTTCCCCAACATCGGAAACAATCATCCTGCATCTAGCCTGTCCAACCCCTTAAGAATTTTGTAAGTTTCTATAAGATCCCCTCTCAATCTCCTAAACTCTAGAGAGTATAAACCAAGTCTATCCAGTCTTTCTTCATAAGACAGTCCTGACATCCCAGGAATCAGTCTGGTGAACCTTCTCTGCACGCCCTCTATGGCAATAATGTCCTTCCTCAGATTTGGAGACCAAAACTGCACGCAATACTCCAGGTGTGGTCTCACCAAGACCCTATACAACTGCAGTAAGCTTCATCGACAAGCTTACTGAATTTCTTTGCTCTTTCTGATGAAGGTTTAATACTACAAGTGCACCGTCGCATCAGGGTCTGTTACGGATGTGGAAAATATCAGTCGCCATTTGACCAGGAACTTTGTGGCTTGTTTCTGACGGCAATCTATCATCAGATTTTTTTACACAAAGGTTGGGGGGTGCCTGGAACGTGCTGCCAGGGGTGGTGGTGGAGGCAGGTACCATAGTGGTGTTTAAGAGGCTTTTAGACAGGCAAGTGGATATGGATCATGTGCAGGCATGATCATTAAATGCGGAAGGATCATTAAATGCATTTCGTTGTCTCTGTACTGTACACTGACAATGACAATTAAAATTGAATCTGAATCTGAATCTGACCATATAACAATTACAGCACGGAAACAGGCCATCTCGGCCCTACAAGACTGTGCCGAACAACTTTTTCCCCTTAGTCCCACCTGCCTGCACTCATACCATAACCCTCCATTCCCTGGGTCAGCAGGGATAATCATATAGCATATCAAGTCAAGTCAAGTCAAGTTTATTTGTCACATACACATACAAGATGTGCAGTGAAATGAAAGTGGCAATGCTCGCGGACTTTTGTGCAAAAGACAAACAACAAAACAACCAGACAAATTATAAACACAATCATAACACACATATTCTATAACAATTACAGCACGGAAACAGGCCATCTCAGCCCTACAAGTCCGTGCCGAACAACTTTTTTCCCTTAGTCCCACCTGCCTGCACTCATACCATAACCCTCCATTCCCTTCTCATCCATATGCCTATCCAATTTATTTTTAAATGATACCAACGAACCTGCCTCCACCACTTCCACTGGAAGCTCATTCCACACAGCCACCACTCTCTGAGCAAAGAAGTTCCCCCTCATGTTACCCCTATTTTTTTTATTTTTTTTTACTGCCAAAGATAGAAAACAAGATTTCAAACAATTTAATAGTATCTTCATTTAAAAAAAGTGGGAAAGAAATTAAAAGCTGTGTTGTAATCCCTTGATAATTTTGTTCAGTAAAAAATAGAATTTCTTATAAAAGCATTTTGAATTTGTAACAAAGTAGATGGAAGTGAGTAACGAAGGGTCTCGACCCGAAACGTCGCCCATTTCCTTCCTCCATAGATGCTGCCTGACCCGCTGAGTCCCTCCAGCTTTTCTGTCCACTTTGAAGTCATAAGTGTGTGTACTGGAGATAGACACAAAAAGCTGGAGTAACCCAGCAGGACAGGCAGCATCCCTGGAGAGAAGGAACGGGCGACACCCCGGGCCGAGACCCCTCACCAGACCGGTTTGGGAAGAGGGAAATGAATGAAAGATATGCAAAAAAAGTGACAATGATAAAGGAAACAGGATATCGTAACTTTTTTTGCATATCTTTGATTCCTTGTTCACATGAGATCAGTTCCACAGAAAACAGGTGCAGGAGTAGGCCATTCGGCCCTTCAATCCAGCACCGCCATTCAATATGATCATGGCTGATCATCCAAAATCAGTAGCCCGTTCCTGCCTTCTCCCCATATCCCTTGACTCCTTTAGCTTAAAGAGCAATATCTGACCCATTCCATTAGCCCTAACAGCTATATCTAACTCAGGAATTAGGCCATTCGGCCCATCAAGTCTATTTCGCCATTCAGTCATGGCTGATCTATCTCTCCCTCCTAACCCCATTCTCCTGCCTTCTCCCCATTGCCCCTGACACCCGTACTAATCAAGATTCTATCCATCTCTGCCTTAAAAATATCCACTGACATGGCCTCCACAGAAGACCACAGTTTCACCACTCTCTGACTATTTAGAATTTAAAAAAACCAGAGGATATAAGTTTAAGGTGAAGGGGTAAAGATTTAATAGGAACCTGCGGGGTATCTTTTTTCTCACAGAGAGTGATGGGTGTATGGAATGAGCTGCCCGAGGAGGCAGGGACTATCGCAACGCTTAAGAAACAGTCAGACAGGTACATGGATAGGACAGGTTTGGAGAGATATGGACCAAGGGCAGGCAGGTGGGACTAGTGTAGCTGGGACATGTTGGCCGGTATGGGCAAGATGGGCTGAAGGGCCTGTTTCCACACTGTATCAGTCTGTCACTCTATACAGTGGATTGGGCTGCAGAGATTAATTGTAGGACCAACGTTGTTCCTCTTTTACTTATTTTTACCCAAAGTGGTTACATGGACCGCACACAGCTGTACAGGATTAAAACAAGGACACAGAGTGCTGGAGTGATGCTGTCCCGCTGAGTTACTCCAGCACGCTGTGAAACGTCACCTATCCATGTTCTCCACAGATGCTGCCTGACCCGCTGAGTTACTCCAGCACTCTGTGAAACGTCACCTATCCATGTTCTCCACAGATGCTGCCCAACCCGCAGGCAGGCAGGTGGGGCTAATGTAGATGGGGCAGGTTGGTTGGTGTGGGCGTTGGGCCGAAGGTCCATGCTGTACCACTCTGTGACTGTATGGATATCTCTGACGGAACACAGAAGACTGCACAAAACAACTTCCATAAATGAACTTGCAGCGGTATAGGACGTTAATCAGGCCACACTTGTGCCGTTGTGGGTCGTCCCGTTACAGGAAGGTTGTGGAGGCATTGGTGAGGAGGTTTACCTGGATTAGTGGGTGTTAAAGTCTATGGAGAAGACCGGGGACTCTGGTGCCGACGACTCACCTCACCGTCGCGGAGCTGGCCGAGTCCGGAGCGGGCGGAGCGGTGGTGGAGCGCTGCTGCAGCTGCGGCCCGACCTCCGGAGATTCGGAGGCTGCAACTGCGGGTCTGGCGGACGGCGGCACCGGGAGCCCGCGGGTCCCTGGAGGGAGACCGCTTTTCAGGGCTCTCGCAACTGCGACTTCTCACGCCCGAGTTGCGGGGTCGAAGAGCTCCTGGAGCGGGGCCTGACATCACTGCCCCGCGCGGCTTGGAATGGCCGCGGGACTCTGCGAGCGCACGCCGGGGGCTCTAACACCAAGACCCGGTGTGCGACCTCGCACCACCCGGCGTGGCTTTAATGGCCGCGGGACAATCGCCATCGCCAGCCGGGGGCTTTGACTTTGACTCTGACATCGGGGGGGGGGGAGAGTGCAGTGGAGAGATAAGTTTATTTGGCCTTCCATCACAGCGATGTGATGGATGTTTACGTAAATTATGTTGTGTCTTGGGTCTATTTGTTTGTAATGTATGGCTGCAGAAACGGCATTTCGTTTGGACCTCAAGGGGTCCAAATGACAATTAAATTGAATCTTGAATCTTGAATCTAAAGGGTCCTGTCCCACTTAGACGACTGCCGGCGACTGTCGTAGTTGTAGCAGGTCGCTGAAAAACCACCCCCCCCCCCCACGACAATGTCTACGACAACCTCCCACCCAGTCGACGTCCAGCTACCGACAACTTCACCTACGACCACACAGGCAACAGCCCACGACAACCGATGTTAATGTACGTCCACCCGCGGCCAGCCACGACCCGGTCAGCGACAACTGAAGACAATTCAGTCGCCAGTACCTGTTGCCGGTTGACGTAGGTAGTCGCCAATGGAATTCACCGACGTCATCAACCCCGCGACAACTAACGTCACCTGGCGACAACCTGCGTCACCTGGCGACAAACTACCTCAAGCCCACAGTCACCAAAACGTTTTGAACATTTCAAAATCCAGCGGCGACCCGATAAACGTTACGGCTCTTTAGGCGACTTGAGGAGACGACTCACGACCGTACATGTGTCATCCCCGCGACCATGTGGGGGCAGCCTAGTCGTCTGCATGCGCCGAAAAAATCACCTAAGTGGGACAGGGGGCATTAGCTACAGGGAGAGGTTGGACAGACGTTGGATGTTTTCTCCGCAGAGGTTGCTGGCAGACCTGAGAGAAACATAGAAAATAGGTGCAGGAGTAGAGGCCATTCGGCCCTTCGACCCTGCACCATTCGCCATTCAATATGATCATGGCTGATCATCCAACTCAGTATCCCATCCCTGCCTTCTCTCCATACCCCCTGGTCTCTTTAGCCACAAGGGCCACATCTAACTTCCTCTTAAATATAGCCAATGAACTGTGTGGCCTCAACTACCTTCTGTGGCAGAGAATTCCACAGATTCACCACTCTCTGTGTGAAAAATGTTTTTCTCATCTCGGTCCTAAAGGATTTCCCCCTTATCCTTAAACTGTGTGTGTGGCCCCTTGTTCTGGACTTCCCCAACATCGGGAACAATCTTCCTGCATCTAGCCTGTCCAACCCATTTCATTGGTATCATTTAAAAATAAATTGGATAGGCATATGGATGAGAAGGGAATGGAGGGTTATGGTATGAGTGCAGGCAGGTGGGACTAAGGGGAAAAAAAAATTGTTCGGCGCGGACTTGTAGGGCCGAGATGGCCTGTTTCCGTGCTGTAATTGTTATATGGTTATATGGTTAACCCCTTAAGAATTTTGTAAGTTTCTATAAGATCCCCCCTCAATCTCCTAAATTCTAGCGAGTACAAGCTGTTGATAGAGGCGGAGATGTTGATAGAGGCAGAGATGTGTACAGACAGAAATCTTGTTCCCAGGACAGAAATATCAAATACTAGAGGGCATACAGCGGATTTAAAATGAGAGGGGTAACGTTTGCCTCCTTTATGTTGTTTATACAGAGGGTGGGTGCCTGGATGGGGCTGCCAGGGGGGTGGTGGAGGCAGATACAATGGTGTAATGTAAGAGGCTTTTGGATAGGCACATGGATATGCAGGGAATGGAGGGATACGGATCACCTCAGAGATGGTCTTGGCATCACGCTCAGCACAGACATTGTGGGCCGAAGGGCCTCTTTCTGTGCTGTACTGCACTATGTTGTATCATATGCCTTGAAATTGCACTCGCATAGCAGAAATGATTTATGTATTAATACCTTCCATGGCATGGATTGTTCAGCAAGCTCTCCCACTCACTCCTTACACTGGCGAGAAGCCAATCGACTTATTGCCTTATACTTGGGTTCCAACTCATGTGAGCAGCCAACTTTATTTTTACCACAGAAACACTAACACACAGACACAAAGGATTAGGTAAGGAGCCAGCCGGCAGGATTAACATGATACTGCAGAAGCTGGTTTACATAAACAGGTACAAAGGGTTGGAATAACTGGCATAGTGGCAAAGTGGCACATTGGGACAGTGGGTAGAACCACTGTCTAACTCGGGTTCTGTCCGTCTGGGGCTTGCACTTCTCTCTGTGACTGCGTGGGTTTTTCTCTGGGTGGTCCGGTTTTCTCTCCCACTCCAAAGACATGCAGCAACCTACAGCCCTTGACCCGAAATCTGTGTGAAATTTTTTTTTCTCATCTCGGTCCTAAAAGATTTCCCCCTTATCCTTAAACTGTGTGGCCCCTGGTTCTGGACTCCCCCAACATGTTTCCTGCCTCTAGCGTGTCCAAACCCTTAACAATCTTATATGTTTCAATAAGATTCCCTCTCATCCTTCTAAACTCCAGAGCGTACAAGCCCAGCCGCTCCAATCTCTCAGCATTTGACAGTCCCGCCATCCCGGGAATTAACCTTGTAAACCTACGCTGCACTCCCTCAATAGCAAGAATGTCCTTCCTCAAATTAGGGGACCAAAACTGCACACGATACTCCAGGTGTGGTCTCACTAGGGCCCTGTACAACTGCAGAAGGACCTCTTTGCTCCTGTACTCAACTCTTCTTGTTATGAAGGCCAACATATAGAATCTTATAGAAACTTACAAAATTCTTAAGGGGTTGGACAGGCTAGATGCAGGAAGATTGTTCCCGATGTTAGGGAAGTCCAGGACAAGGGGTCACAGCTTAATGATAAGGGGGAAATCCTTTAAAACCGAGATGAGAAAAACTTTTTCCACACAGAGCGTGGTGAATCTCTGGAACTCTCTGCCACAGAGGGTAGTTGAGGCCAGTTCATTGGCTATATTTAAGAGGGAGTTAGATGTGGCCCTTGTGGCTAAGGGGATCAGGGGGTATGGAGAGATGGCAGGTACGGGATACTGAGTTGGATGATCAGCCATGATCATATTGAATGGCGGTGCAGGCTCGAAGGGCCGAATGGCCTACTCCTGCACCTAATTTCTATGTTTCTATGTCTATGTTTCTATGACGTCTTTGCTCCTGTACTCAACTCTTCTTGTTATGAAGGCCAACATGCCATTGGCTTTCTTCACTGCCTGCTGTACCCGCATGCTTACTTTCATTGATTGAGGACCATTAGCACGTAAGCAGCGGTGTATAACTGTGCCCCATTATACATTGGCAACGCAGAGTTCACGTATGTAATTCTTGGTCTTTTTCATTCCGTCTTTATTGGTCGTGGGGAGCAGAATTCCTTTTCCGAACCTCAATTTAAACAATTTCTGAGGAAGTTGTTCAAAGTTCTTGCTCAATTACTTCAACATCGCAGTTCACCGTCTCCGATCCTCCCCTGACACCCGTTATACACATTCCCCACAGACGTGAATTAGAAGGAAAACCAGCCTTGATTTATTGCTGAACGCAAAATTGGAAATGTACGTTTTTAATTTTCTGTAAAACGGCTCGTAAATAAAACAAGGTACGGTCACGTGTTGATGTACGATTCAGTAATTCTGTTATTATCATGGTCCTGAGATCATTGGCTCTCTGGAGCAGAATTAGGCCATTCGGCCCATCAAGTCTACTCCGCCATTCAATCATGGCTGATCTATCTTTCCCTCTCTGCCCATTAGCCCCTTAACAAATTAGTTTAGTTTCGAGATACAGTACAAAAACAGGCCCTTCGGCCCACTGAGTCCGCCTCGACCAGCGATCCCCACACACTAATACTATCCTACACACACTAGTGACAATTTACACCTACACCAAGCCAATTAACCTACAAACCTGCACGTCTTTGGAGTGTGGGAGGAAACCGAAGATCTCGGAGAAAACCCGCGCAGGTCACGGGGAGAACGTGCAAACTCCGTGCAGACAGCGGCCGTAGTCGGGATTGAACCCGGGTCTCTGGCGCTGTGAGGCAGCAACTCTACCGCTGCGCCACCGTACAGCCCAAGGCGGGCTTGTGAATCTCCGCCGGCTTGTGTGAGACTGAATCTGACCCTCACACTCACCGGGAAAATATATAGAGGGGAACACAGAATAAGGGCAGCAGCATAAATACTGCATGCAGGCCTCCAATTCACGACAGTGTCTGGGGAAATTAGAGACACGTGAATTACAAGCAAGAAAATGCCACAGAATCGCAGCACAATCAAC
This sequence comes from Leucoraja erinaceus, assembly GCF_028641065.1. Classification (NCBI taxonomy): domain Eukaryota; kingdom Metazoa; phylum Chordata; class Chondrichthyes; order Rajiformes; family Rajidae; genus Leucoraja; species Leucoraja erinaceus. The sequence continues at coordinate 2,082,306 of NC_073394.1, forward strand.
GATCACACTTCCCTCTGACTGGACAAACCACACTTCACTTCCCACTACAACATGTGATGTGGAAATATAAGTCATTTAGTTTAGTTTAGTTTAGAGATACAGCGTGAAGACTGGCCCTTCAGCCCATCCAGTCCGTGCCGACCCACCCGTACACGAGCTCTGTCCTACATGTGAGGGACAATTTACGGAGGCCAATTAACTTACAACAAACCTGCACGTATTTGGAGTGTGGGAGGAAACCGGAGCACCCGGAGAAAACCCGCGCGGGTCACGGGAGAACGTGCAAACTCCGTACAGGCAGCACCCGTAGTCAGGATCGAACCCGGGTCTCCGGCGCTGTGAGGCAGCAACTCTACCGCTGTTACAGCTTTGTGGTGAGAGAGTGATTATGTTTTTCTACCAACGGGACTGAAACGGAGAAACACAGATGATGGTGGAGGCCAAGTCATTGAGTATTTCTTTGGGGAGATTCGTAGCTTTGTATACAAGGAAGGGTGCCGTAGGTAACAGGGAGGCAGGAGACTGGGGTGGAGAGGGGACATAGAAACATAGAAACTAGGTGCAGGAGTAGGCCATTCGGCCCTTCGAGCCTGCACCGCCATTCAATATGATCATGGCTGATCATCCAACTCAGTATCCCGTACCTGCCTTCTCTCCAAACCCCCTGATCCCCTTAGCCACAAGGGCCACACCTAACTCCCTCTTAAATATAGCCAATGAACTGGCCTCAACTACCCTCTGTGGCAGAGAATTCCAGAGATTCACCACTCTCTGTGTGAAAAAAGTTCTTCTCATCTCGGTTTTAAAGGATTTCCCCCTTATCCTTTAGCTGTGACCCCTTGTCCTGGACTTCCCTAACATCGGGAACAATCTTCCTGCATCTAGCCTGTCCAACCCCTTAAGAATTTTGTAAGTTTCTATAAGATCCCCTCTCAATCTCCTAAATTCTAGAGAGTATAAACCAAGTCTATCCAGTCTTTCTTCATAAGACAGTCCTGACATCCCAGGAATCAGTCTGGTGAACCTTCTCTGCAATCCCTCTATGGCAATAATGTCCTTCCTCAGATTTGGAGACCAAAACTGTACGCAATACTCCAGGTGTGGGACGATAGAATGGTGGAGTAGACTCGATGGGCTGAATGGTCGCATTCGGCTTCAAAGTCTTATACAGATAGGAATGACAAAATATCTAAAGTGCCTCAACATATCCATATGACAGCAAATGCACAAATCTGTTCAGCCTAGAAGGGATTAATTCAATTGCGAGCAGGTTCTAAACGATCAGGTTGTGATTTGATTCAATCTCATCAGGGACACGGTGTTTGATCAAAGCCAACGTTGCCTCTCTGACGCAGGTGGGTCTCCATTGAACAAGCTGTCGGGGCTGCAGCCAACATCTATTTCCTGCCTTCTGGACACATTGCCAGATGCAATGAGGGTGATTTTGACAGCACTGAACCACGTTAACCTTTATTCATCAACTTTGTGAAAGAATTCATGAAAAGCACAAATAAGTTAGTTCAGTTCAGTTACAGTCCAGTTTATTGTCTCGTGTACCGAGGTACAGTGAAAAGCTTTTGTTGCGTGCTAACCAGTCAGCGGAAAGACAATACGTGATTCTTCTCAATAAACAATAGACAATAGGTGCAGGAGTAGGCCATTCGGCCCTTCGGGCCAGCACCGCCATTCAATGCGATCATGGCTCTGCCACAGAGGCCAATTCACTGGATGTATTCAAGAGAGAGTTAGATTTAGTTAACGGAATCAAGGGATATGGGGAAAAAGCAGGAACGGGGTACTGATTCTGGATGACCAGACATGATCACATTGAATGGTGGTACTGGCTCGAAGGGCAGAATGGCCTACTCCTGCACCTATTTTCTATGTATCTATGTTTCTCTCCATCACTCCCCCCTTCCAAGTTCTCCGACCTGTCTTACTGCCTCCGCCGACATTTTTATCTCTATTTGCGTTGTTGTTACCTTCTCCAAACTAGCGATGATCTGTTCTACAACATCCTTGATCTCCATTCCCATTGCCCAGTTTTCACACCTCACCCTTCCTTATCTATCTATCTCCGATGTCAGTCTGAAGAAGGGTCTCGACTCCCGAAACGTCACCCATTCCTTCTCTCCAGAGATGCTGCCTGTCCCGCTGAGTTACTCCAGCATTTTGTGTCTATCTTCGGTTTAAACCAGCACCTGCAGTTCCTTCCCACACAGATGCTCGAGTGTATATATTCTTACGAGGGTCCTGTCTACACTGCACGCAACTGTACATTAATTGGACATCCGAATGAAATCGTCCTTTGAGCACTGCTGGTTATGAAGTCATGTTTCGAAGGCTGTGGGTATATATTTTATTCAATGCCAGGTGTGTGGAATAGTCATTAAAACATTACAATCTGACGCAAAATGAATGTTTTCATCGTGCTCGCTGAAACTCGACCTGCTGTCATCTGTGGGAAAACTTCACGTTTTCCTTCATTAGCGGGAAAAGAAAAATAGCAATTTCCTTTTATTTGTCTGTCATCCGATCACGAGAGGTTTGCCATTTCCTATGCAGGTGTTTAGACGATTTCCCAGTGAGACTCCGAGCGTTGAGATAACGAGCGGAGCTTCACATAATTCCCTGTGCAGAGTGGGATTGTTTCGGGGGAGGAGCAATACGCTTCAGTTACTCCAGCACTTTGTGTCTATCTTCGGTTTAAGCCAGCACCTGCAGTTCCTTCCTACACAGATCCTTCAGTGTAAGTCTGTCCATCTCCAGCCTTTGCCCAATCATCAGTCACCAACAGCTCCCCCCCCTCACCCCCTATCAGTCTGAAGAAGGGTTTCAGCCCGAAACGTTGCCTATCTCCTTCGCTCCACAGATGCTGCTGCACCCGCTGAGTTTCTCCAGCATTTTTGTGTACCTTCGATTTTCCAGCATCTGCAGTTCCTTCTTGAACAACATGCAGTTTATTGGGTGAGGGGGGAAAGATTTAATAGGTATCCAATGGACAAGGTGGTGAGTGCATGTAACAGGCTGCCAGAGGATGTAGTTGAGGCTGGGACCATTACAACTTATAAGAAACATTTAGACAGGTACATGAAGTGGAAAGGTTGGGTTTAGTTCATTGTTTTGTGTAGCAAGGCACAGCGCAGAAACAGGCCCTTCGGCCCACCGAGTCTTTATAACAAGAGTAGTCGCGTACAGGAGCAAAGAGGTCCTTCTACAGTTGTACAGGGCCCTAGTGAGACCACACCTGGAGTATTGTGTGCAGTTTTGGTCCCCTAATTTGAGGAAGGACATTCTTGCTATTGACGGAGTGCAGCGTAGGTTCACAAGGTTAATTCCCGGGATGGCGGGACTGTCATATGCTGAGAGAATGGAGCGGCTGGGCTTGTACACTCTGGAGTTTAGAAGGATGAGAGGAGATCTTATTGAAACATATGATTGTTAAGGGTTTGGACACGCTAGAGGCAGGAAACATGTTCCTGATGTTGGGGGAGTCCAGAACCAGGGGCCACAGTTGAAGAATAAGGGGTAAGCCATTTAGAACAGAGACGAGGAAACACTTTTTCTCACAGAGAGTTGTGAGTCTGTGGAATTCTCTGCCTCAGAGGGCGGTGGAGGCAGGTTCTCTGGATACCTTCAAGAGAGAGCTAGATAGGGCTCTTAAAGATGGCGGAGTCAGGGGATATGGGGAGAAGGCAGGAACGCGGTACTGATTGGGGATGATCGGCCATGATCACATTGAATGGCAGTGCTGGCTCGAAGGGCCGAATGGCCTAATCCTACACCTATTGTCTATTGAGTCCGAGCTGACCAGTGATCCCCGCACACTAACACTACCCTACACACACTCAGGGCAGTTACATTTCTACCAAGCCAATTAACCTGCAAACTGCACGTCTTTGGAGTGTGGGAGGAAACCAAATATCTTGGAGAAAACCCGTACAGGCCACGGGGAGAACGTGCAAACTCCGTACAGACAGCGCCCGTAGTCAGGATCGAACCCGGGCGCCGTGAGGCAACAACTCTACCTCTGCGCCACCGTAACCGCCTATGGTCTGTTTTTGTTGCGTGCTATCCAGTCAGTGGAAAGACAATATATGATTACAATCGGTCCATTTACAGTATAGATAGATACATGATAAGGAAATAACGCTTAGTGGAAAGTAAAGCCAGCAATGTCCGATCGAGGATACTCCGAGGGTCACTAAGGAAGGTTGAGAGGGATATGGGCCAAATGCAGGTGCTGGGACTAGTGTTGGTGCGGCATGCGAGTTAGCATGAATGAGTTGGGCCGAAGGGCCTGTGATTCTATGACGAGCAAATCTGTTATTATTGCCTCTTGGAGTGCCCAAGAAAAGATCCAACGTTTGATAAACAAGTGTGCGCGCACACATAGAGAGTTAGATATTTTATATAAGATTGTGCAGAGGTGTAGCAGTGTAACAAGTTGTTGGCTCGGAATAATGATCACAGCTCAAGTTAGCACATATTTGACTTGCTGCTATCAAATGCAGGTACAGTATTAACGCAGTGTTTGACAATGAGTCACTTCTACTTTAGAACATTCGGAAAGTTTGGAGCATTTTACAATTTTATTGACAGAGTCTCTCGTTACCATCTGACTGTTGGTTTTCAGGGTATCTGGTGCGTTGATGAGTGAGTGGATTAGAGTTCAGGACCAGAGAAGGTGGCTCACTCTGTACCGTAGAGATACTGCCTTGTGTGGCATGGTGGCCCAGCGGTAGAGTTGCTGCCTCACAGCGCCAGAGACCACAGGTCGATCCCGATTAGGGGGCGCTGTCTGCACGGAGTTTGCACGTTCTCCCCACGGCCTGCGTGGGTTTTCTCCGAGATCTTCGGTTTCCTCCCACACTCCAAAGATGTTCAGGTTTGGAGGTTCACTGGCTTGGTTTAAATGTAAAATTGTCCCTAGTGTGTGTGTAGGATAGTGTTAGTGTGCGGGGATCGCTGGTCGGCACGGACTCGGTGGGCCGAAGGGCCTGTTTCCGCGCTGTATCTCTAAACTAAACTAATCAGAGGAGTAGATAGGGTGAATAAACCAGTTTAAAGAACGTTACCTATTTCCTTAGCTCCATAGATGCTGCTGCACCCGCTGAGTTACTCCAGCACTCTGTGAAACGTCACCTATCCATGTTCTCCAGTGCTGGAGTAACTCAGCGGGTCAGGCAGCATCTGTGGAGAACATGGATAGGTGACGTTTCACAGAGTGCTGGAGTAACTCAGCGGGTGCAGCAGCATCTATGGAGCTAAGGAAATAGGTAACGTTTCGGGCCGAAACCCTTCCGGGTTTCGGCCCGAAACGTTGCCTATTTCCAGAAGGGTTTCGGCCCGAAACGTTGCCTATTTCCTTAGCTCCATAGATGCTGCTGCACCATAACTCAGTGGGTCAGGCAGCATCTGTGGAGAACATGGATAGGTGACGTTTCACAGAGTGCTGGAGTAACTCAGCGGGTCAGGCAGCATCTGTGGAGAACATGGATAGGTGACGTTTGATATCCAGACCCTTCTTTAGACTAGTTTATTCACCCTATCTATTCCTGTGATTAGTTTAGTTTTAACTAGCTCTGCCCTGGTGGGGGAGAGACAGAGAGGGAGGGGATGCAAGAGTTTCTTGAAGTTGGAGAAATCAATATTCATACCGCTGAGGTGTAAGCTGGCCAAATTACAACTTAGTTGCAATTGATATTTTGAGTGACTTGATGTGATATAATTGATGCTTCCTCTGCTGTCCCCTCCGTCCCTCCTCTCCTCTCTCCCTCCTCCTCTCTCTCATCTCTCTCTCCTCCTCTCTCTCATCTCTCTCTCCCCCCTCCTCTCTCTCTCTCCCTCCTCCTCTCTCTCATCTCCCCTCCCCTCTCTCCTCTCCCTCCTTCCTTCCTCCCTCCTCCACTCTCCCCTCCTCACTCTCCCCCTCCTCTCTCTCCCCCCCTCTCTCCCCTTCCACTCTCCCTCTCTCCCTCTCTCCTCCTCTCCCCCTCCTCTCCTCCCCTCTCTCTCTCTCCCCCCCCTCTCTCTCTCCTCTCCCCCCTCCACTCTCCCCTTTCCCCCTCCCCTCTCTCCACCCTCTCCTCTCTCCCCTCTCCTCCTCCTCCACTCCCCTCCTCCCCTCTCTCCTCCCCTCTCTCCTCTCTCCCCCAAGTCAGTCCCGGCCTCACCTTTTCCCTCATCCCTGTTTGCATACAGCTTTCAGCGCTGGAGAATGCGAGCAGGTGCTGTTTACAGAGAGCACGACCTCTGTAGACGCTGCCTTCACCTTGAGTACAATTAGAGCGAGCGAGCTGCTGCTGGCAGGGGAGGGGATTGCCTGACCTACAATCTGGTCAAATAATCAACGTGCAACGACCCTCAGCTGCTCAATCAGAGATTACTTTTTCATTGCACATTAAATGCCAGGATTTATTGCTGCAGCTGCTCCATGTTGCTGTTGTAACTGTGCATTTACGTTGTCCTAACGAGCAGCGGTAGAGTTGCTGCCTCACTAGCGCCAGAGTCCCGGGTTCGGTCCTGACCACGGGTGCTGTCTGTATGGAGTTTGCACGTTCTACCCGTGGGATTTCTCCGCCAGGTTAATTGGTAAAATTGTAAAATTGCCCTAGGGTGTGTAGGATAGTGTTGGTGTGCGGATGATATTACTGGTCGGTGCAGACTCGGTGGGCCGAAGGGCCTGTTTCTGCGCTGTATCTCAAAACTAAACACCAACAACATTATTTGGCCAGTCCGACCCCTGCAACCCACCCAGGGCCATCACCAGGACAACGGGCCTTGATGGTCAAGGTAAGACTACAAATTTAACAAATTTGGACAGTCATGGAGTCACCCAGCACGGAAACAGGCCCTTCGGCCCAACTATCCGACATGACTTCAGAATTAAGGGACAGAGGTTTAGGGGTAACATGAGGGGGAACTTCTTTACTCAGAGAGTGGTAGCGGTGTGGAATGAGCTTCCAGTGGAAGTGGTGGAGGCAGGTTCGTTGGTATCATTTAAAAATAAATTGGATAGGCATATGGATGAGAAGGGAATGGAGGGTTATGGTATGAGTGCAGGCAGGTGGGACTAAGGGGAAAAAGTTGTTCGGCACGGACTTGTAGGGCTGAGATGGCCTGTTTCCGTGCTGTAATTGTTATAGAATATGTGTGTTATGATTGTGTTTATAATTTGTTTGGTTGTTTTGTTGTTTGTCTTTTGCACAAAAGTCCGGGAGCATTGCCACTTTCATTTCACTGCACATCTCGTATGTGTATGTGACAAATAAACTTGACTTGACTTGATATGTTATATGGTTATCCCTGCTGACCCATCAACACTTGTCCCACGCGCCCCGTGTTTGGCCCACATCCCCCTCAACCTTTGTTAAACCTCTGACTGATGAAGGGTCTCGACCTGAAACGTCACCCATTCCTTCTCTCCAGAGACGCTGCCAGTCCCGCTGAGTTACTCCAGCAGTTGGTTTAACAGTCCATTTTCAGCAAATACTGAAGATCGGTTACAGATACACTGCGGAAAAGGCCCTTCGGCCCACCGAGTCCATTCTGCCCATCGATCACCCGTTCTATGTTATCCCACTTATCCACTCCCTACACACTAGAAGGCAGTTAATGCACAAACCTGCACGTGGTTGGGATGTGGGGGGAAACCGGAGCACCCGGAGGAAACCCAGACGCACGCCCAGGCGCTTTAGAGTGGTCAGTTTAGAGATACAGCGTGGAAACAGGCCCTTCGGCCCTTCCAGTCCGTTCCGACTCACCATCCCCCCCGTACACTAGCATTGTCCATTATTAAGAGTCTGGACACGCTAGAGGCAGGCAGCATCTGTGGAGAACATGGATAGGTGACGTTTCACAGAGTGCTGGAGTAACTCAGCGGGTCAGGCAGCATCTGTGGAGAACATGGATAGGTGACGTTTCACAGAGTGCTGGAGTAACTCAGCGGGTCAGGCAGCATCTGTGGAGAACATGGATAGGTGACGTTTCATGTCCAGACCCTTCTTCAGAATAAAGCATCTGCATTTCCATATGCAGCAGGGAGCTCGGCATAAATATTTTGTCTTGGCTGGCCGTGAATTATTGGGATTAGGTTTACTTTGTGTGGGATAAACATGAAGATTGGGCTTTCACTGTTTAAGTGAGAAGCTGCCAAACACAATTAGTTTGACAATTCTATCTGGAGCAGTTCACATTAACGGTGAAATGTAGAGAGAAAGGGGTTTGCATTATGGTTTTAATTGCATTAATTTCACAAAGATTTAAATTACTTTAAATGTCTTTGCAATGTTCGGGTGGAACAAATTGTCTACGGTTTAGTGGCAATGTTGCACAATGGTCTTTGCAAGTTTCCTTTTCTGCAAATGTATGACAGATTCATAGGTAGTGGGGCAGCGGTAGAGTTGCTGCCTCACAGCGCCAGAGACCTGGGTTCCATCCTGACTACGGGCGCTGTCTGTACGGAGTTTGCACGTTCTCCCCGTGACCTGCGTGGGTTTTCTCCTCCCACACTACAAAGACGGGTGCAGTGCAGGTTTGTAGGTGAATCGGCTTGGTATAAATGTAAATTGTCCCTGGTGTGTGTAGGATAGTGTTGGTGTGCGGGGATCGCTGGACGGCACAGACTCGGTGGGCCGAAGGGCCTGTATCTGTGCTGTATCGAAACTCTAAACTTAATAACAAGTTGTGTCTTCATCATTTTACTATTGTCTTGATTCTAATGTAGCTTTATCTGCTAATTTTAAATGTAATATGCATATAATGAGTCATGAGGATGTATATTGATTGTACACTAATTGGTTCAGTAAGGCGTTAAGCTAACACTAATACTATCCTACACACTAGGGGCAATTTTATAATTTAGCCAAAGCCAATTAAGCTACAAACCTGTACGTCTTTGGAGTGTGGGAGGAAACCGGAGCACCCGGAGAAAACCCACACAGGTCACAGGGAGAACGTACAAACTCCGTACAGACAGCGCCCGGTGCCAGGATCCAACCCGGCTCTCTGGCGCTGTGAGGCAGCAACTCTGCCGCTGTTTGGAAACTTATTACTCGACATTTATCATTTGCTCTACAACATTAGTAATTGGTGAAGAAGTAATTTTAATTTAATTTATTGTCATGTCTAACAAGGTCCAATGATAGGTATATTTGTAGCGTGCTATCCAGTCAGCAGAAAGACTGTACATGATTACAATCGGACCATCCACAGTGTACAGATACTGGTTAAAGGGAATAACGTTTAGGCACGGTGGCACAACGGTAGGGGTGCTGCCTCACAGCGCTAGAGACTCGAGTTCCTGGCCCGAGAACACTAACGCAATTATCAAAAAAGCTCATCAGCGCCTCTACTTCCTGGGAAGATTACAGAGAGTCGGTTTGTCAAGGAGGACTCTCTCTAACTTCTACAGGTGCACAGTAGAGAGCATGCTGACCGGTTGCATCGTGGCTTGGTTCGGCAACTTGAGCGCCCAGGAGCGGAAAAGACTACAAAAAGTAGTAAACACTGCCCAGTCCATCATCGGCTCTGACTTTCCTTCCATCGAGGGGATTTATTGCAGTCGCTGCCTCAAAAAGGCTGGCAGCATCATCAAGGACCCACACCATCCTGGCCACTCACTCATCTCCCCACTACCTTCAGGTAGAAGGTACAGGAGCCTGAAGACTGCAACGACCAGGTTCAGGAATAGCTACTTCCCCACAGCCATCAGGCTATTAAACCTGGCTCGGACAAAACTCTGATTATTAATAACCACTTTCTGTTATTTGCACTTTACCAGTTTATTTATTCATGTGTGTATATATTTATATCATGGTATATGGACACACTGATCTGTTTTGTAGTCAATGCCTACTATGTTCTGTGTGCTGAAGCAAAGCAAGAATTTCATTGTCCTATACAGGGACACATGACAATAAACTCACTTGAATCTTGAACTTGAGTTCGATCCTGACTACGGGTGCTGTCTGTACGGAGTTTGTACCTTCTCCCCGTGACCTGCGTGGGTTTTCTCCGGGTGCTCTGGTTTCCTCCCACACTCCAAAGACGTGCAGGTTTGTTGGCTAATTGCGATGGTCGTATTGTAAACTGTCTCTAGTCTGTGTGTGGGATAATGCTGGTGTACAGAAACATAGAGTGTAGGTGCAGGAGTAGGCCATTCGGCCCTTCGTGCCAGCACTGCCATTTGATATGATCGTGGCTACCCATCCACAATCATTACCCAGTTCCTGCCTTCGCCACGTATCCTTGATAGAGGTTCGCTGGTCAGCGCCGACTCAATGGGTCCAAGGGCCTGTTTCTGCGCTGTATCTCTAAAGTGCAATGACCAGGTTCAGTAATAGCTACTTCCCCACAGCCATCAGGTTATTAAACTTGGCTCGGACAAAACTCTGAACATTAATAGCCAAATCTGTTATTTGCACTTTATCAGTTTATTTATTCATGTGTGTGTATATATTTATATAAGGGTATATGGACACACTGATCTGTTCTGTAGTCAATGCCTACTATGTTCTGTTGTGCTGAAGCAAAGCAAGAATTTCATTGTCCTATCAGGGACACATGACAATAAATTCTCTTGAATCTTGAAAGTCTAACGAGTAATAAATGCTGGTGTTGGAGTGAGTGAGTGAGTGCAGATCCACATGTGGGACAAGCCCGCTGAGAGTCCCCTGGCATGGGCACCGTCGGGCTAATTCATTGAACATGGATCACTGTTCCACCTTTACAGGTGACTCACCTTCCTGGGACTCTGCCAGCCTCACCTGCTTCATTGGCCATCATTCTTCACGGCATGGTGCGATGATGCGCTGTATTGATTCAAGTTGAAGTTCAGGGAGACAAAGCATTTATAGGTGTTCGAGGATGTGGAAAAGGTTAAGATTTATAGGGGTTTTTTGGACTTCCTTTTTGTTTTAAAAAAACTTTCTGCCGCTCATGACTAGATTTCCACAAGATACTGAGAGTGGTTCTGGCCGTCTCCGATACAGGGAGGATATGTGGGGGCTTTGGAAACAGGGCAGAAGAGGGTTTGCCAGAATGAAGCCTGCAGTAGAGTTGCTGCCTTACAGCACATGCAGCGGCAGAGACCCGGGTTCGATCCTGACTACGGGTGCTGTCTGTATGGAGTTTGTACGTTCTCCCCGTGATCTGCGTGGGTTTTCTCCGAGATCTTTGGGTTTCCTCCCACACTCCAAAGACGTGCAGGTTTGTGGATTAATTGGCTTGATAAAATGTAAAAATCGTCCGGTATAAAATTGTCCGGTGCTGAGTGATGATCTCAAGTTTTTTATCGTACGTCAGTAACTGAAAGAAATTTTCATTAGACGAGAAATAGTATTGGGTCGGCTAATGGGACTGAAGGATGATAAATCCCCCGGGCCTGACGGTCTGCATCCCAGGGTCCTCAGGGAGGTGGCTCTAGAAATAGTGGACGCATTGGTGATCATTTTCCAATGTTCAATAGATTCAGAATCAGTTCCTGTGGATTGGAGGATAGCTAATGTTATCCCACTTTTCAAGAAAGGAGCGAGAGAGAAAACGGGGAATTACAGACCAGTTAGCCTGACTTCGGTGGTGGAAAAGATGCTGGAGTCAATTATTAAAGAGGTAATAATGGGGCATTTGGTAGCAGTAAAAGGATTAGTCCAAGTCAACATGGATTTATGAAAGGAAAACCATGCTTGACTAATCTTCTGGAAGTTTTTTGAGGATGTGACAAGTAAAATGGATGAAGGGGAGCCAATGAATGTAGTGCATCTAGACTTTCAGAAAGCCTTTGATAAGGTCCCGCACGGGAGACTGGTGACTAAAATTAGAGCACATGGTATTAGGGGTAGGGTGTTGACGTGGATAGAAAATTGGTTGGCAGACCGGAAGCAAAGAGTAGGAGTGAACGGGTCCTTTTCAGAATGGCAGGCAGTGGCGAGTGGAGTGCCGCAAGGCTCGGTGTTGGGGCCACAACTGTTTACCATATATATTAATGATTTGGAAGAGGGGATTAGGAGCAACACTAGCAAGTTTGCGGATGACACAAAGCTGGGTGGCAGTGTGAACTGTGAAGAGGATGTTAGGAGGTTGCAGGGTGACCAGGACTGGTTGAGTGAGTGGGCAGATGTGTGGCAGATGCAGTATAATATAGATAAATGTGAGGTTATCCACTTTGGTGCAAAAACAAGGGGGCAGATTATTATCTCAATGAGGTTAGGTTGGGTACAGTGAGACGTGGGTGTCCTTGTACACCAGTCACTGAAAGTTGGCTTACAGGTACAGCAGGCAATGAAGAAAGCTAGTGAAATGTTGGCCTTCATAACAAGAGGAGTTGAGTATAGGAATAGAGGTTCTTCTGCAGTTGTATAGGGCTCTAGTGAGACCACATCTGGAGTATTGCGTACAGTTTTGGTCTCCTAATTTGAGGAAGGACATCCTTGTGATTGAGGCAGTGCAGCGTAGGTTCACAAGATTGATCCCTGGGATGGCGGGACTGTCATATGAGGAAAGATTGAAAAGACTAGACTTGTATTCACTGGAATTTAGAAGGTTGAGGGGGGATCTTATAGAAACATATAAAATTATAAAAGGACTGGGCAAGCTAGATGCAGGAAAAATGTTCCCAATGTTGGGCGAGTCCAGAACCAGGGGCCACACAGTCTTAGAATAAAGGGGAGGTAATTTAGGACTGAGGTGAGAAAAAACATTTTCACCCAGAAAGTTGTGAATTTGTGGAATTCCCTGCCACAGAGGAGTGGAGGCCAAGTCACTGGATGGATTTAAGAGAGAGTTAGATTGAGCTCTAGGGGCTAGTGGAGTCAAGGGATATGGGGAGAAGGCAGGCACGGGTTATTGATTGGAGATGATCAGCCATGATCACAATGAATGGTGGTGCTGGGCCGAATGGCCTCCTCCTGCACCTATTACCGAATCATATAGACATTTGGAAATGGTGCAAGAAGTCCAGCAAGGAATCTGGAGCCATAGTCCAAATGCAGGCAGGTGGGACTAGTGGGGCATGTTGGCCGGCGTAGGCAAGTCGGGCCGAAGGGCCTGTTTCCACGCTGTATCACTTTATGACTCTGTGGACAGACCTCCCCATCTCCCCGAGGAAGAGCCTTCGGGACAAGGACCGCAGGAAGGTGGCCCAACTCCCCTTCTCAAGGGGGTCTAGCAAGAGTTAAGTATAGAAACATGGATGAGTGGGAGAAGAATGTCTTGCATCAAGCAAAGTTGGTGAAAGTCGGAGTCCCTTTCCAGTTGATCAGATGATGTGTGTGTGTGTGACCCGTGTAGAGGGGAGGCCTGCAATCCTTAATGCCTTTATTAAATAGCTGTCAACGTCTAATTAATTAGCTGGCAGAGCTGCATGCAACCAACCCCCTGAGTGTAAGGTGTGATCAAAGTGCCCAGGGAGCAGCATATTAATTCATCTACTTAGCTCATGCCATTTATACAAAATAATTACACTGTGGTAGCATTTATTAAAAACAAGCAATGATAGAAGTCAAAAATGCTGGAGAAACTCAGCGGGTGAGGCAGCATCTATGGAGCGAAGGAATAGGTGACGTTTTGGGTCGAGACCCTTCTTCAGACTGATGTGGAGATGGGGGAGGGGCGGGAACCCGCCCCTCCCCCACCTCCACATCGGTCTGAAGAATGGTCTCGACGTCAGTCTATCTCCCCCCACCTCCCCCCTCGTCTCCGCATCAGTCTGAAGAAACATAGAAACATAGAAATTAGGTGCAGGAGTAGGCCATTCGGCCCTTCGAGCCTGCACCGCCATTTAATATGATCATGGCTGATCATCCAACTCAGTATCCCGTACCTGCCTTCTCTCCATACCCTCTGATCCCCTTGGCCACAAGGGCCAAGAAGGGCCCCGACCCGAAATGTCACCTATTTCCTTCGCTCCATAGATGCTGCCTCACCCGCTGAGTTTCTCCAGCAAATTTGTCCACCATCGATTTTTTTTTTTTTTTTTCCCCAGTATCCGCAGTTGTTTCCCAAACGCCATGGAAGTCGAAATCAAATCAGTGGTGTAGGTGGCAGTACTGATTAAGTTTCTAAAATTGTCTTTCCTCTGTTTATAGAGGGGAGACTTTCGGAATTAAGTTAGTCTATTACGTGCAAGGATATTGGTGAGAGTGCGAATATACGACGCAGTCTGCGATGAAATTAGCAACGGCAGTCTGTACTGCCTGTTAGTGCCTGCAAATTAGCAAATCACACACTAATTGCATTTTGTGTCTCAACATTCCCATTAATCATTGGGAAATTGGACTGCAATTGCTTCTCAAATCTGCTCTACAGCGAAAGAAATTAGGGCAACAATTTGGAAATGAAGTGAAGCACCGAAATATCAATAGGTGCTACCCACACAGGATATGGTAGGCATGCAGGTGCAGCAGGCAGTGAAGAAAGCGAATGGTATGTTAGCTTTCATTGCAAAAGGATTTGAGTATAGGAGCAGGGAAGTTCTACTGCAGTTGTACAGGGTCTTGGTGAGACCACACCTGGAGTATTGCGTACAGTTTTGGTCTCCAAATCTGAGGAAGGACATTATTGCCATAGAGGGAGTGCAGAGACGGTTCACCAGACTGGTTCCTGGGATGTCAGGACTGTCTTATGAAGAAAGACTGGATAGACTTGGTTTATACTCTCTAGAATTTGGAAGATTGAGAGGGGATCTTATAGAAACTTACAAAATTCTAAAGGGGTTGGACAGGCTAGATGCAGGAAGATTGTTCCCGATGTTGGGGATGTCCAGGACAAGGGGTCACAGCTTAAGGATAAGGGGGAAATCCTTTAAAACCGAGATGAGAAGAACTTTTTTTCACACACAGAGTGGTGAATCTCTGGAACTCTCTGCCACAGAGGGTAGTTGAGGCCGGTTCATTGGCTATATTTAAGAGGGAGTTAGATGTGGCCCTTGTGGCTAAAGGGATCAGGGGGTATGGAGAGAAGGCAGGTACGGGATACTGAGTTGGATGATCAGCCATGATCATATTGAATGGCGGTGCAGGCTCGAAGGGCCGAATGGCCTACTCCTGCACCTAATTTCTATGTTTCTATATGATATACCTGTGTGGCATCAGCTAATACACAGACCACTTCAAGTCGAACCCTCGTCAGTAACTACGAGGGCTGGCACGTGACGTCATGGGCTGGAGGGAGTGGCCTGCTACTTGAGGTTATCTCGCCTCGAGACCTCGGAAGTCAACAGGTAGCTGAGCCCGGGACAACAACCTCGCTCAGCTGCAGTAACAATGATAATATATAGTTAACGCACCGACCTAACGTGTAGAACCTGAATAAACGAGTGTTTGAACCTGCCTGGCGTCTGGCCTTATTCACCATGTCTGCTGCCGCTACATAGAAACATAGAAACATAGAAATTAGGTGCAGGAGTAGTCCATTCGGCCCTTCGAGCCTGCACCATTCGCCATTCAATATGATCATGGCTGATCATCCAACTCAGTATCCCGTACCTGCCTTCTCTCCATACCCTCTGATCCCCTTTAGCCACAAGGGCCACATCTAACTCCCTCTTAAATATAGCCAATTAACTGGCCTCAACTACCCTCTGTGGCAGAGAATTCCAGAGATTCACCACTCTCTGTGTACACCTGTGTACACCTGTTCACTTCGCTTCCATTTTTCCACAGGGTAATCTGTGAACAATGATTAATTGAGGTAATATATGAGCACTTTTTTCACCAATGGACTTTTAGGATTAATCTGCTTGATGAGTGGAGATGTAATGAAGGCGGAGCTTCTGAAACTAATTCATTCAATTTATTTTCGGTTTCAATTTACATTTAATTACAGACAGTCTGGAACCATCCAACCAACCAGAGAGCAGTCCTGCACTACTATCTACCTCATTGGTGACCCTCGGACTATCCTTGATCGGACTTTATTGGCTGTACCTTGCACTAAACATTATTCCCTTATGTAGCTGTACACTGTGAATGGCTTGATTGTAATCATAGACAATAGGTGCAGGTGTAGGCCATTCGGCCCATCGAGCCAACATCGCCATTCAATGGGATCATGGCTGATCATCCACAATCAGTTCCCCGTTCCTGCCTTCTCCCCATATCGCCCTAACTCCACTGTCTTTAAAAGCCCCATCTAGCTCTCTCTTGAAAGTATCCAGCGAACCTGCCCCCACCTCCCTCTGAAAGGAAAATCATGTATTGTCTTTTAACTGACTGGATAGCAAAACAAGAGGAGTTGAGTATCGGAGCAAAGAGGTCCTTCTGCAGTTGTACAGGGGCCCTAGTGAGACCACACCTGGAGTATTGTGTGCAGTTTTGGTCTCCTAATTTGAGGAAGGACATTCTTGCTATTCAGGGAGTGCAGCGTAGGTTTACAAGGTTAATTCCCGGGATGGCGGGACTGTCATATGCTGAGAGAATGGAGCGGCTGGGCTTGTATTCTTTGGAGTTTAGAAGGATGAGAGGATATCTTATTGAAACATATTCAATTGTTAAGGGTTTGGACATGCTAGAGGCAGGAAACATGTTCCCGGTGTTGGGGGAGTCCAGAACCAGGGGCCACAGTTTAAGAATAAGGGGTAAGCCATTTAGAACGGAGACGAGGAAACACTTTTTCTCACAGAGTGGTGAGTCTGTGGAATTCTCTGCCTCAGAGGGCGGTGGAGGCCGGTTCTCTGGATACTATCAAGAGAGAGTTGGATAGAGCTCTTAAAGATAGCGGAGTCGGGGGATATGGGGAGAAGGCAGGAACGGGGAACTGATTGTGGATGATCAGCCATGATCACATTGAATGGCGGTGCTGGATTGAAGGGCCGAATGGCCTACTCCTGCAGCAATTGTCTATTGCACCAAAAGCTTTCGCTGTACCTCAGTACACGTGCGTGATTTACAGCAAAGATAGACACAGAGTGCTGGAGTAACTCAGCAGGTCAGGCAGCATCTGTGGAGAACATGGATAGGCGACTTTTCACAAATGTCCCTCGTAAATTTGTGCACCTCTAAACAGTCACCCCTCAGGCCCCTGTGTTCCATAAACCCAGCCTATGCAATCCCTGGTTGTATCTTATATTCTGAGCAACATCCTGGTGAAACTGGAGAAACAAACAACTGCAAATGCTGGTTGATAAAACAAAATGTCTGGCAGTCAGCAGAAGGGTCTTGACGTGAAACGTCACCTATCCATGTTCTCCACAGATGCTGCCTGACCCGCTGAGTTACTCCAGCACATTGTCTCATTTTCCCTGGTGAATCTGCTCCACACTCTCTCCATTGCTACCCCTTTGTTGCAGTGATGGGTCGACTAGAACGATACTTTCCATTCAAAGTGCAGTCTAATCAATGCAACATGAAGTCCTTTGTCACTCCATCGCTCGTTCCCGTCTCCCCTGACTCTCATTCGGAACAAGGGACTCCACCAGAAACATCACCCATTCCTTCTCTCCTGAGATGCTGCCTGTCCCGCTGAGTTACTCCAGCATTTTGTGTCTCTTGTCGGTGTAAACCAGCATCTGCCGTCCCTTCCTAGTTATGAAGTTCTTTGTTCCTGGTATTCCCACTCATGATGGTGCAGCGGCAAACCTGCCACCTCACAGCGCTGGAGACCCGGGTTCAATCCTGACTACGGGTGCTGTCTTTGCAGAGTTTGCACGTTCTACCTGTGACCGCGTGGGTTTTCTCCGGGTGCTCTGGTTTCCTCCCACACTCCAAAAACGTGCGGTTTTGCAGGCTAGCTGGCGCCAGTGTGCGAAACTGGGATAACACAGAGCTAGCACAGACTCTGTGGGCCGAAGGACCTTTTCCACACTGTATTTTTAAATGAAACCCAGCAAGAATTGTCAAAGAAAAAACCCAGGAATCCACTCGAATTAAATTTAAAATAAATAGTTGATCGGTTAACGTTTTAAGGGCGTAATCTTCTGCGATGAATAAAACGTTTAGCTTCCATGTAGTAAAGAGGCGATGGAAATTTGAGATCAAGTATGTTGCTATTTGAGTGGCCAATTGAGCGAGGAGTATTATTGTTGGGTGAAGCACTGCAGTCAAGTTATCTGTCTATTTTAATATTACAAAGCGTTCGTTTTCTAATCGGTCCATGCACACTGCAATTATCCACTTGGAGGATGCCTCTCCAACTGTGTTTACCAGCTACTTAACACTGACAAGAGACACACACACACTCAGGAAGCAAAACGCATTTCCAAGCCGTTACATTCTGTGTTAGTCTGATGTGCATGGCAGCGGTTATAATTACGCCCTTCCGAATTGGCGCAGCGGTAGAGATGCTGCCTCGCGGCACCAGAGACCCGGGTTCGATCCTGACTACGGGTGCTGTCTGGACGGAGTTTGCACGTTCTCCCCGTGACCATTTTTCCAGGTGCTCCAGTTTCCTGACAAACTCCAAAGACGTGCAGGTTTGTAGGTTAATTGTTTCAGTTTAGTTTATTGTCACGTGTACCGAGGTACAGCGAAAAGCTTTTGTTGCGTGCTATCCAGTCATGGGAAAGACAATACATGGTTACAATCGAGCCGTCCACAGTGTACAGATACACAAGGGAATAACATTTAGTGCAAGGTAAAGTCTGATCAAAAATAGTCCGAGGGTCACCAATGAGGTAGATAGTAGTTCAGGACCGCTCACTGGTTGTGGTGGGATGGTTCAGTTGCCTGATAACAGCCGGGAAGAAACTGTCCCTGAATCTGGAGGCGTGCGTTTACACACTACATTGGCTTTGGTAAAATTGTCATTTGTCCCTATAAAGGTGATCGCTTGGTTGGCGTGGACCAGGGACGTGTGGTCAGGGGAGGCAGGGAGAGGCAGGGTCTCACCTGTCATATTCTCAATGAAAATAGCTGTTAAGAAAAGTAAAGAAAAATAATTATAAAATAAAATAAATAGAAAGATTTTTCCACTGATCATAACCGTCATAAATGACATTTCTATATGAATCTAATCATTTTTTATAATAAAAAGCGCCAAATTTGCGCAGCTCCACTGCATATACAGGGAGAGATGAGAGGTGAGGCAGCGACGAGCTGAGCCTCCCCTCTGATTGCACAACCCCTCAGAAACTTCATGGAGCAGGGGCAATAAGTGGGTGCCTGTTACTATCTCTGTATGTCACCAATGTAATGTTCGTAAACCCCTTCATTACATGTCCTCACCTTCCATAGTGCAGGTAACTTATTTCACGTATAAATATATTAAATTTAGGCTTGCTGGTCTCATCATAAAACTGCAATGAACAAGCACCAGGGGAGGCAGCGATCACATCTGCCTCACAAAGGGGCGTGTCTTGAGCCCAGTGGAGGGAGAGCGAACCAGTGTCCATGACATCGGCTCAGCCCACGTAATTGACACTGCCTCATTCTCCCTCCACGTTAGCGAGCTTCAGCAGCGGCGGCGTAGTACTGGGTTCCACACTGGCGGCGCTGACATTCCAGCCGTGGGCGGCGCTGACTGGTAGGTTGATTCGTTGATTTGTAGTGGCCGATTCGGAGGCTCTGGGCCGCTGAGACAGAGCTCCCAATTGGGCCCCGCGCTGGAGTAATGTACTCTTGGCTCGGGTAGATCTACCCCGGGTGGAGGGGGGGGAGAGAGGGGTGGTGAGAGAGTAGAGGGTGGAGAGGGATGCAAGGGGTAGACGGGGAGGGGGGTGTGAGGGGAAAGGAGAAGGGAGAGCGGGGGAGGTGGGTCGTTCCCTCGCGGTCCTGGGGCAACGCTCCCACCCCTCCAGTCACCGTGCTTCACGTACTCAGCCCCTCTCTCTCCCTGGGGAGTTGCGGTGATCAATACAGGGAGGGCCGGGCCACTGATACCAGCCAGTGCCTCCCCAGCCATTGACCTCGCCGCACGTCACTGGCGCGGACCGCCCATCTCGCTGTCACTCCTCCATTTTGTGCCCATCATCTTGTCCGCTTTATGGACTGAGATGAGGAAAATCTTTTTCACCCAGAGTTGTGAATCTGTGGAATTCTCTGCCACAGAAGGCAGTGGAGGCCAATTCACTGGATGTTTTCAAGAGGGAGTTAGATTTAGCTCTTGGGGCTAATGGAATCTCAAGGGGTCCAAATGACAATTAAATTGAATCTTGAATCTTGAATCAACCCATACGGGAAGAAAACAGGAGCGGGGTACTGATTCTGGATGATCAGCCATGATCATATTGATTGGCGGTGCTGGCTCGAAGGGCCGAATGGCCTACTCCTCCTGCTCCTATTGTCTATGCTTCGATGTTTCTATTACAAATGCCTCTCTCCTCCTCACCAAAGGGAGATTGCCAGAAGTCACCATCGCTTATGGAAGAATGGGGAAGACGAGCGCAAGGAATTGGATCTTGGGCTGTGACCAGGATGGGCCTCGTCAACCACGCTGCATCTGAGCTTTTTTAAATTGCACAAAATTTAATAACACTCACGAGAAAAAGGCAGCTGAGTGAGTCACATCACCGCTGTAGGCTTTCCCACCATCACCTACCACCCACAGCTGACCTATGACTCACTGTTTGTACCAGCATTGTGTTCAATCTTGAATTAATTGTTTAAAATCCCAGAGTATAACTTTGTAGACAAAGTGCCAACTTCACTGTGATTCTTTTGACTCGTGCAATTCCTTTCTGGTAAGTCGACGAAGAATAGATTTTCTAATCTCATTCTTCTCTGTTTAATATGAAGGTGCTTGTTGCTTTTCCTCTCCCCCCTCCGTATATTCTTCTCAGTCGAAATGTTTCTGTCCTGTAGTTACTGTAACAACAAATAAACCAGCTCGGATAGTGAATTTGAACACAGAAGCACACTTTCACTTTCTGCCACATATTAGTTTTTCTTACTGACAACATAGCTTCAAGATTGGGATGAACTGGTGGATCAGGGATTGAGACATTCCATGTGTACAAAGGAACTGCAGATGCTGGTTTAAAAAAGGGGTTCCGATCCAAACTATCACCCGTGGTTTTTCTCCACAGATGCTGCCTGACCCGCTGAGTTACTCCAGCGCTCTGTGAAACGTCACCTATCCATGTTCTCCACAGATGCTGCCTGACCCGCTGAGTTACTCCAGCACTCTGTGAAACGTCACCTATCCATGTTCTCCATAGATGCTGCCTGACCCGCTGAGTTGCTCCAGCACTCTGTGAAATGTCACCTATCCATGTTCTCCACAGATGCTGCCTGACCCGCTGAGTTACTCCAGCACTCTGTGAAACGTCACCTATCCATGTTCTCCACAGATGCTGCCTGACCCGCTGAGTTACTCCAGCACTCTGTGTCCACTTTTGTTCTCATCTCCGGCAGAGAAGTGGCTGGGTTGCTAGTGTAAATGCCACGATGCCTACCTGACGACCCTTCTTCAGACTGACGTCGAGACCCTTCTTCAGACTGATGTGGAGGTGGGGGAGGGGCGGGTTCCCGCCCCTCCCCCATCTCCACATCAGTCTGAAGAAGGGTCTCGACCCGAAACGTCACCCATTCCTTCTCTCCACAGATGCTGCCTGACCCGCTGAGTTACTCCAGCACTCTGTGAAACGTCACCTATCCATGTTCTCCACAGATGCTGCCTGACCCGCTGAGTTACTCCAGCATTGTGTGTCTGTCTTCAGGTATAGAGGGACATGGGCCAAATGCAGGCAGGTGGGACTAGTGTAGATGGGACATGTTGGCTGTTGGGGGGCAAGTTGGGCAGAAGGGATGTTTCCAGCCTCTATGACTATGAGTCGTACAGTGTGGAAACAGGCCCTTCAGCGCACACACCGACCAACATACCCCATCTACACTAGTCCCACTTGCCTGCGTTTTCGGCCCGTATCCCTCTATCCCATTCCTTTCCATGTACCTGTCCAAATTTCTTTAAAATGTTGTTATTGAACTTGCCCCAACTGCCTCCTCTGGCAGCTCCAGTTATACCTTCCCATTAAACCCATGTCCTCTGGGTCTTGATTCCCCTACTCTGGATAATGGACAGATGCTGCCTGCCTCTGGCTTTCGTGATCTTATCCGCCTCTTGATTCACCATGGAATTGATGGAAAAGGGGAGATATTCCTTATCTTCTGGAGATCCAGCGGGTCAGGCAGCATCTGTGGAGAACATGGATAGGTGACGTTTCACAGAGTGCTGGAGTAACTCAGCGGGTGCAGCAGCATCTATGGAGCTAAGGAAATAGGTAACGTTTCGGGCCGAAACCCTTCTGGGTTTCGGCCCGAAACGTTGCCTATTTCCAGAAGGGTTTCGGCCTGAAACGTTGCCTATTTCCTTAGCTCCATAGATGCTGCTGCACCATAACTCAGCGGGTCAGGCAGCATCTGTGGAGAACATGGATAGGTGACGTTTCACAGAGTGCTGGAGTAACTCAGTGGGTCAGGCAGCATCTGTGGAAATAAGGATAGGTGACGTTTTGGGTCAAGACCCTTCTTCTGACTCATCACACATGTGTACTTCTCGATGGATTTTGGGAATTTAAGTCGTCACTGGTTTGCCTGGGACAGTTTAGTTTTGTTTTTTGTCACGTGGACGTAAGGTCATAAGTGATAGGAGTAGAGTTAGGCCATTCGGCCCATCAAGTCTACACCGCGATTCAATCACGGCTAATCCATCCCTCCCTCCAAACCCCATTCCCCTGCCCTCCCCATAACCCCTGACACCCGTACTAATCAAGACTTTATCTATCTCTGCAATAAAAACATCCACTGACTTGGCCTCCACAGCCTTCTGTGGCAAAGAATTCCACAGATGCACCACCCTCTGACTAAAGAAATTCATCCTCGTCTCCTTCCTAAAGCAGCGTCCTTTTGGCAGTGGGAGGTACAGTGAAAAGATTTTTTGTGGCGTGCCAACCATTCAGCGGAGAGACAATGCATGATTCCAATCGAGCCATCCTTGGTGTACAGATACTGGATAAAGGGAATAAAGTTTAGTGCAGGAACGGTGACATGTTGGTTAAGGGGCCCTTCTCCAGACTAAACTTGTTTTTCAGCCTTAATGGGACTTGATTCTAATAACCTCAATTAATCTCCAAACATTTACAATGAAACAGCCCTTATTATAGTTACTGATGAAACCCTGTATTGGTCCAAACAGCTCACTTGTGTAGATTGATCAGTAATAACTAAACCGCAGAGAATCAGAGAACAACTCACCACTTGTGTTCATCGCAGGAATCCACTGTACACAATCAGTGTTCCCACAGTCGGAAGGATTGTTTTCCAGTAACTTGGCATTTTAACGTCAGATAAGGGATCACGCTACAACCTTTGTGGACAATGCCGGCTGAGCAACTCTGACAAAAGCTATATTCAGTCATATTTAATAGCAGTCTATCGATTTAGTTACAAACTGCACTTGTTAATCATCGTGGAAAGAATACAGAGAAGATTTACCAGGATGTTGCCAGGACTAGAGGGTGTGTGCTATAGGGAGAGGTTGAGTAGGCTGGGACTCTATTCCCATGAGGTGTGATCTTATAGAGGTGTATAAGCTCATGAGAGGAATAGATCGGGTGGACGCACAAAGTCTCTTGCCCAGACATAGAAACATAGACAATAGGTGCAGGAGTAGAGGCCATTCGGTCCCTTCGAGCCTGCACCGCCATTCAATATGATCATGGCTGATCATCCAACTCAGTATCCTGTACCTGCCTTCTCTCCCTACCCCCTGATCCCTTTAGCCACAAGAGCCACATCTAACTCCCTCTTAAATATAGCCAATTAACTGTGGCCTCAACTACCTTCTGTGGCAGAGAATTCCAGAGATTCACCACTCTCTGTGTGGGGAAAAAATATATTTTTCTCATCTCGGTCCTAAAAGATTTCCCCCTTATCCTTAAACTGTGACCCCTTGTCCTGGACTTCCCCAACATCGGGAACAATCTTCCTGCATCTAGCCTGTCCAACCCCTTAAGAATTTTGTAAGTTTCTTCAAGATCCCCCCCCCCCCTCAATCCCGCCAGTGATTTGTGTCTATCCGCGGTATAAACCTGCATCTGCAGTTCCTTCCTCCTCCTCATTACTGATATCTCGTGTATTTGTGCAGGTCGCACGGGTCACTAGGGGCAGGGATTTGCCGCTGAGCATTGTGCTTGTTAGTGCAGTCACGAAGTAAACCCAGAGCTTCAGAAGGCATCAATGTCGTGCATCTTCCAGTGATCTGATCGAACCATCTTGTTTATCACAGGCAGTGAGTCATCGCTCTTGCCCGGTGACGATGGACAATAGTTTAGTTGACTATTGTCACGTGTACCGAGGTACAGTGAAAAACTTCATGTTGCGGGCTAGCCAGGCAGCGGGAAGACTGTACATCAGTGGTCCCCAACCATGCCCCACCTAAGCACCTCTAAAATCCTGATGCCCCCCCATGTGGTGATATATAATTCTTATCATTTCAATACCTTGGTCTAAACAAGCTTCAAAAGAACGTGGTTCAATAAATAAGGTTCACCCACGACCTCGAGCGCTTCGTGCAACGTGCATGAAGAGCGATGGCGCGGTGATTATGTAATAACTACACAATAAAGACCTTTTTTACCCCCAAAAAATTATTTACTCAAAATAACATCTGAAACATAAACTACATATGTTTACCTGATGGAAAATCCAAAAAAATAAAAATTGAATATTTGGACCCAGACCTCCTCAGTCGCGCTCAATTGCCCCCCTGTGGGGCGTACGCCCCACATTGGGAACCGCTGCTGTACATGATTACAATCAAGCAACTGATGCACTCGTATTCCCAGATCTCACTATTTTACATCCAAGAGCTCGATCACATAAACAAAGAAAAAATGTCAAGGACGTGCAGCGGTAGAGTTGCTGCCTTTACAGCGCGACAGATCCGGCATCGATCCCGACTACGGGTGCTGTCTGTACGAAGTTAGTACGTTCTCCCCGTGACCTGCGTGGGGTTTCTCCAGGTGCTCCGGTTTCCTCCTCCTGTGTGTGTGGTGGTGTGTGGTGTTGTGTGGTGTGTGTGTGTGTGTGTGGGTGTGTGTGTGTGTGTGGGTGAGTGTGTGTTGTGTGTGTGTGTGTGTGTTGTGGGTGTGTGTGTGTTGTGGGTGAGTGTGTGTGTGTGTGGGGTGAGTGTGTGTTGTGGGTGAGTGTGTGTTGTGGGTGAGTGTGTGTTGTGGGTGCGTGTGTGTTGTGGGTGCGTGTGTGTTGTTGTGTGTGTGTGTGTTGTGGTGTGTGTGGTGTTGGTGTGGTGTTGGTGTGTGTTGTGTGGTGTGGTGTGTGTGTTGGTGTGGGTTGTGTGTGTGTGTGTGGTTGTGTGTGTTGTTGTGTGTTGGTGTGTGTGGTGGTGTGTGTGTGTGTGGGTGGGTGTTGTGGTGTGTGTGGCGGCGTGTGGTGACGGCGTGTGGGTGTGTTGTGTTGTGTGTGTGTTGTGGCATGTTGTTGTGGTGTGGTGTTGCGTCTTTGTGTGGGGTGTGTTGTGGTGTGTGTGTTGTGGGTGTGTGTGTGTCGTGGGGTGTGTGTGGTGTGTCTGTGTGTGGTGTGTGTTGTGGATCGCGTGGGGATCGCTGGTCGGCGTGGACTCGGTGGGCCGAAGGGACTGGTTCCTCTGTATCGCTAAACTAAACTAAATCGTCCTCTAGTGTGCAGGAAGTGGATGAGAGCGTGGGATGACGCAGCAGTGGTGTGAACGGGCAACTAACGATCGCTAAACAGACGCCTGCCTCCATCACTCCCACAACACAATCCGTCATTGGTAGAAACTTGAGCGTCCAGCTCCAACTCATGAATGGAACCTTTTCCTGATAGCGCCCGATTTAATTTCATAAAGCAAGACATGATTAATCATCCTTAATCACACGTAAGTACGTATTAAGCATCTTCCTGGAAATTGTTTTATATATTTAGAATCCGTCCCCAGATGCTATTACTACAGAGACACTGCATGCAGAAGGTTGCTTATAAAATATTAAAAGTAATTAAAGTGAATGGGAACTCGGGGACAGGAGCATAAAGGGTCGGTAAGTTAGGGAAGAGAGTTATCGACAACCGAGTCATTAGTAAAATTTCAATTCCATATTTGAGCTTCAATTCTTCTCAAGAAGAACTGAAATGTAACGGGCAATGTGGATATCTGGCTCCAGGCCCTTGGTTTTCATTTTACTTCTGCTAACCGGAAAGAAATGGGCTGATGAACTGCCGACTGGTCACGTGTTGCACTAAATGTTTAAGAAAGAACTGCAGATGCTGGTAAGATCGAAGGTAGACACAAAATGCTGGAGAAACTCAGTGGGTGAGGCAGCATCTATGGAGAGAAGGAACTGGCAACGTTTGGTGAGTCGAGACCCATAGATGCTGCCTCACCCGCTGAGTTACTCCAGCATTTTGTGACTATCTTGGGTGTAAACCAGCATCTGCAGTTCCTTCTCACACAAACAGAAGCTGTTCCTGAGTCTGGTGGTGCGCGCTTTCAAGATTCTGTACCTTCTGCCAGGCGGGAGTGGGGAGAAGAAGGAATGACTGGGGTGGGACAATGATGTCTTTGATTATGTTGGCTGCTTTTCCAAGTTAGGGTGAAGTGTAGACGAGTTGGTGGTGGTGGTGGGGGGGGGGGGGGGGGGGGTCAGTGTGGGCAGGACTACATGAGAGGAGAGAGATTGTGGGGGTACAACGGGAAGGTGAGAGACGGTAATGGTAATCTTCAAAGCAAATATGTTCAATAAACCTCGCAGGTCTTCCCGAGTCGTGAAAGACCTGGACACAGTGGATGTGGAGAGGATGTATTCCACTAGTGGGAGAGTCTAGGACCAGAGGGCACACACAGCCTCACAATTAAAGGATGTTACCTTGGAAGTTAGACACAAAATGCTGGAGTAACTCAGCGGGTCAGGCAGCATCTGTGGAGAACATGGATAGGTGACGTTTCACAGAGTGCTGGAGTAACTCAGCGGGTCAGGCAGCATCTATGGCGCTGAGGAAATAGGCAACGTTTTGGGCCGAAACCCGTAAGGGTTTCGGCCCGAAACGTTGCCTATTTCCAGAAGGATTTCGGCCCGAAACGTTGCCTATTTCCTTAGCTCCATAGATGCTGCTGCACCATAACTCAGTGGGTCAGGCAGCATCTGTGTGGAGAACATGGATAGGTGACGTTTCACAGAGTGCTGGAGTAACTCAGCGGGTCAGGCAGCATCTCTGGAGAACATGGACAGGTGACGTTTCACAGAGTGCTGGACTAACTCAGCGGGTCAGGCAGCATCTGTGGAGAACATGGATAGGTGACGTTTCACAGAGTGCTGGAGTAACTCAGCGGGTCAGGCAGCATCTGTGAAGAACATGGATAGGTGACGTTTCACAGAGTGCTGGAGTAACTCAGCGGGCCAGGCAGCTTCCATGGAGAGAAGGAATTGGCGACATTTCTAGTTAAGACCCTTCTTTGTACTTTAGGAAGGAGATGAGGAGGAATTTCTTTAGTCAGAGGGTGGTGAATCTGGGAAATCCTTTGCCACAGAAGGCTGTGGAGGCCAAGTCAACGACTATTTTTTAAGGCAGAGATAGATAGATTCTTGATTTGTACGGGTGTCAGAGGTTATGGGGAGAAGGCAGGAGAATGGGGTTGGGAGGGAGAGATAGATCAGCCATGATTGAATGGCGGAGTAGACTTGATGGGCCGAATGGCCTAATTCTGCTCCTATCACTGATGAACTAATGAGACTCCTCCAGCACCCTATTATATGGTGATAGCTGAGAACGACAGGGTTTAAGAGCAAAAAATCACGCTCTGCACGGAGAAGATTGTCACTCTCCTCCGCACCCTGACTCACAAAGCTGGCTGGCAGGGCAAGAGGTGACTAGGCAGCAGCTCCTGAATGCGTAGGGAGGAACTGCAGATGCTGCGTTACAAAAAAAGGCACAGAGTGCTGGAGTAACTCAGCGGGTCAGGCAGCATCTATGGCGCTAAGGAAATAGGCAACGTTTTGGGCCGAAACCCGTAAGGGTTTCGGCCCGAAACGTTGCCTATTTCCAGAAGGATTTCGGCCCGAAACGTTGCCTATTTCCTTAGCTCCATAGATGCTGCTGCACCATAACTCAGTGGGTCGGGCAGCATCTGTGGAGAACATGGATAGGTGACGTTTCACAGAGTGCTGGAGTAACTCAGCGGGTCAGGCAGCATCTGTGGAGAACATGGATAGGTGACGTTTCACAGAGTGCTGGAGTAACTCAGCGGGTCAGGCAGCATCTGTGGAGAACATGGATAGGTGACGTTTCACAGAGTGCTGCACTAACTGATCGGGTCAGGCAGCATCTCTGGTGAACATGGATAGTTGACATTTTGGGTTGGGACCCTTCTTCAGACCATATACATTAACGGAGTGAAAGGTGGGGCCAGGGCAAAACTGGCCTTAGTTTAATTCAATTTGCGATCGTTTGGTCAAATGTAATGATGCACTGATGTTGTGAGTTTGTTTAAAAAAAATAGTTAATTTAAGAGTAAAACAGTTAGAAAAGCTTCAGAAAGAACTGTGCAGATGCTGGAAAAATCGCAGTTAGACAAGAACGCTGGAGAAACTCAGCGGGTGAGGCAGCATCTATGGAGCGAAGGAATAGGTGACGTTTTGGGTCGAGACCCTTCTTCAGAATAGAAACATAGAAACATAGAAATTAGGTGCTGGAGTAGGCCATTCGGCCCTTCGAGCCTGCACCGTCATTCAATATGATCATGGCTGATCATCCAACTCAGTATCCCGTACCTGCCTTCTCTCCATACCCTCTGATCCCCTTAGCCACAAGGGCCACATCTAACTCCCTCTTAAATATAGCCAATGAACTGGCCTCGACTACCCTCTGTGGCAGAGAGTTCCAGAGATTCACCACTCTCTGTGTGAAAAAAGTTCTTCTCATCTCAGTTTTAAAGGATTTCCCCCCTTATCCTTAAGCTGTGACCCCTTGTCCTGGACTTCCCCAACATCGGGAGCAATCTTCCTGCATCTAGCCTGTCTAACCCCTTAAGAATTTTGTAAGAATAGTTTCAGAATAAATTCTGGGAAAAATATGAAGTTATAGATAACAGTGAAGGATATCGCTCAGATAGTTTAATGATCAGTTGACATCAGTCATTGCCACAGTATCTGCATGATAGCCCAGTTATGGTTTCATGATATGTTCTCCTTCTCTCCAGAGATGCTGCCTGCCTCGCTGAGTTACTCCTGCATTTCGGGTTTGTGTTGTGTTATTTCTGCTGTCGACACTTCAATGTTGCAACACTGCCCCATTCAGGCAGCTTGGTGGACTAGTCTGATATCAGCATTAAACATTAATGATCTGAGCCCTGAATAAATAGTCACAGAGTGATACAGTGTGGAAACAGGCCCTTCAGCCCATCTTGCCCACACCGGCAAACGTGTCCCAGCCACTCTAGTCCCACCAGCCCGCGCTTGGTCCATATCCTTCCAAACCTGTCCTATCCATGTACCAGTCTAACTGTTTCTTAAACGTTGGGATAGTCCCTGCCTCAACTATCTCCTCTGGCAGCTCGTTCCATACACCCACCCCCTGTGTGAAAAAGTTGCCCCTCGGATTCCTATTAAATCTTTTCCCCTTCACTTTGAACCTGTGTCCTCTGGTCCTCGATTCCCCTACTCTGGGCAAGAGACTGTGCATCTACCC
Organism: Leucoraja erinaceus; assembly: GCF_028641065.1. Lineage (NCBI taxonomy): Eukaryota > Metazoa > Chordata > Chondrichthyes > Rajiformes > Rajidae > Leucoraja > Leucoraja erinaceus. The sequence continues at coordinate 2,111,897 of NC_073394.1, forward strand.
GATCTATTCCTCTCATGATTTTATACACCTCTATAAGATCCCCTCATCCTCCTGCGCTCCATGGAATCGAGACCCAGTTGTTCTTAATGTTGTCTATTGTCTATTGCAAGGCACAAAGAAGTCCTTCTGCAGTTGGAGTATTGTAGGACATTCTTGCTATTGAGGGAGTGCAGCGTAGGTTCACCAGGTTAATTCCCGGGATGGCGGGACTGTCATATGCTGATAGAATTGAGCGCCTGGGCTTGTATAGACAATAGGTGCAGGAGTAGGCCATTCGGCCCTTCAAGCCAGCACCGTCATTCAACGTGATCATGGCTGATCATCCCCAATCAGTACCCCGTTCCTGCCTTCTCACCATTTCACCTGACTCCACTATCGGGAACATGTTTCCTGCCTCTAGCGTGTCCAAACCCTTAACAATCTTAGTGTTTAAGAAGGAACTGCAGATGCTGGAAAATTGAAGGTACACAAAAAAGCTGGAGAAACTCATCGGGTGCAGCAGCATCTACGGAGTGAAGGAAATAGGCAACGTTTCGGGCCGAAACCCTTCAGGTACATCCTTTAATTCTGAGGTTATGCCCTCTTGTGTTAGACTCTCCCACTAGTGGAAACATCCTCTCCACATCCACTCTATCCAGGCCTTTCATTATTCAGTACGTTTCAATGAGGTCCCCCCTCATTCTTCTAAACTCTAGCGAGTACAGGCCCAGTGCCGACAAACGCTCATCATATGTCCTGTCCACAGACCCCTCATTACCATAAACAGATTGTTTCTGTATTTGTCTATCAGTGCTACAGGGGCCTGCCATAATTTCCAACACGTTGGTGAATTTACACTGTACACTGCAAGGGGCAGGAAGCGAGCGGGCAAGATCATCTCTCACCCCTCTCACCCTGGCCACAAACTCTTTGAATCACTTCCCTCTGGAAGGCGACTCCGGACTGTCAAAGCTGCCACAGTCAGACATAAAAACAGGTTTTTTCCACGAGTAGTAGCTCTACTCAATAACCAAAAATCTGTAGCCTCCCTTTGCTCTGGTATTTTATTTAATTCACATGTTTAATCGATAATGTTTTATTATTAATGTTTAATGTTTTATGTGTCATTCCTAACTGTCACTGTGTGTCATGTTGTCACTTGTGGGCGGAGCACCAAGGCAAATTCCTTGTATGTGAATACTTGGCCAATAAACTTATTCATTCATTCAATTTGTGGAATTCATTGCCACAGACGGCGGTGGAGGCCAAGTCATTGGGTATTTTCACAGCGGAGATTGACAGTTCTTGATTAGTACGGTTAAGGGGAGAAGGCGGGAGAGGGTTGAGAGGGAGAGATAGATCAGCCATGATCGAATGGCGGAGTAGGGCCGAGATGCTTAATTCAGTTTCAGTTTTGTTTATTGTCACATGTACCGAGGTACAGTGAAAAGCTTTAGTTGCGTGCTATCCAGTCAGCGGAAAAACAATACGTGTTTCCATCGAGACATTTACAGTGTACAGATACATGATAAGGGAATGATGTTCAGTGCAAGGTAAAGCCGGCAAAGTCCGATCAAGGATAGTCCGAGGGTCACCAAAGAGATAGATAGGGCCATTCTCTAGTTGGTGAGAGGACGGTTCAGTTGCCTGATAACAGCCGGGAAGAAACTGTCCCTGAATCTGGAGGTGTGTGTTTGTTTGTTTTCACACTTCTGTACCTCTTGGCCGTTGGGAGAGGGGGAGAGGGGAGAAGAGGGAGTGACCGGGGATGAGACTGGTCCTTGATGATGCTGCTGGCCTTGCCGAGGCAGCGTGAGGTGTAGATGGAGCCAATGGAAGGGAGGTTAGTTTGTGTGATGGTCTGGGCTGCGTCCACAATTCGCTGCGATTTCCTCTGCTCCGATGTTGATGGTTATGATCTCGTGGTCTGGCCTCTATTTCAGTGGTGATTTTCGGCATTCCGAGATGATACACTCAAATGATTTCATTGGATTTCATCATGGAGTAACTGAATAGTTTGCTTATTTGTGAGACTAGTATCTCGTTTAAAATCTTCAACATCATCGATGTTCTTTGAGACTGGGACCGAATTTGCAATTTCTACGAGTGCTGGGCTTCCAGTCCTGGGAAACTTCACCGATATCCCCCGAATGTGAAGAAGGGTCTTGACCCGAAACGTCACCTATTCCTTCGCTCCACAGATGCTGCCTCACCCGCTGAGTTTCCCCAGCATTCTCCCCCTAATACATAAATAGGCTGAATATTTTTTTTTTTTAAAACATCTATAGAGATCAAATCACTGCTAGGCTCTTTGGTTGCAAACTAATTGGGAATTATGCCCAGTTGCAGTTTAAGAGTCGGCATGGTAATCTTCATTCTCTTGTGCTAACTGCTGCTCACTGTAACTTGGGTCATCAATTGAAAACACATTCTCAATAACAATTTAGGCAGTTTGGGTAAGTAAAAATGAGGTCTTTGACCTCCCTACGTTCCTGCATAGCCCGACCCGATGACACTGGGGAAAAGTGGTAGCTTTAAGAGCGGGGATCCGTGAAGCAAAATGCATAAAGCAGAGAATTAATTGATACATTTCTCTCTTTACCCCATTTGGGATGTTCCTTAGCAGTTTAGTTTATTGTTGCAACGTGTACCGAGGTACAGTGAAAAGCCTTTTTGTTTCGTGCTATCCAGTCAGCGGAAAGACTGTACATGATTACAATCGAGCCGTCCACAGTGTACAGATACAGGATATAGGGAATAATGTTTAGTGCAAGATAAACATAGAAACATAGAAATTAGGTGCAGGAGTAGGCCATTCGGCCCTTCGAGCCTGCACCGCCATTTAATATGATCATGGCTGATCATCCAACTCAGTATCCCGTACCTGCCTTCTCTCCATACCCTCTGATCCCCTTGGCTACAAGGGCCACATCTAACTCCCTCTTAAATATAGCCAATGAACTGGCCTCAACTACCCTCTGTGGCAGAGAGTTCCAGAGATTCACCACTCTCTGTGTGAAAAAAAGTTCTCCTCATCTCGGTTTTAAAGGATTTCCCCCTTATCCTTAAGCTGTGACCCCTTGTCCTGGACTTCCCCAACATCGGGAACAATCTTCCTGCATCTAGCCTGTCCAACCGCTTAAGAATTTTGTAAGTTTTGTAAAGCCCGATCAAAGATAGTCCGAGGGTCCATGTGAGTTCAGGACCGCTCTCTAGTTGGTGAGAGGACCGTTCGGTTGCCTGATAACAGCCGGGAAGAAACTGTCCCTGAATCAGGAGGTGTGTGCGTTTGTTTTCACACTTCTGTACCTCTTGCCCGATGGGAGAGGGGAGAAGAGGGAGTGACCGGGGTGAGGCAGGTCTGTGATTACGCTGGTGTAATACATTGAAAAAGTCTTTCAATTCTTGTTAACAGAATAACAAGTCACATAATCTAATTGCACTCTGCAGCTTGTTATACATTACTGCTTCATTTCACTTGATTTGTGGAATTCAAGCAGAAGGATAATAATGAATTACAGCGGGTTGATCTTTGACCTGTAACTGTACATTATGGACTGAAGTCTCCAAAAGGCAATTTCTGTCAATGTTAGTCTTGTTAAGTTTAGAGTCTAGAGATACAGTGTAGAAACAGGCCCTTCGTCCCACCCAGTCCATACTGTTCACCCGTTCACACTAGATCCATCGACACAAAAAGCTGGAGTGTCTCAGCGGGTCAGGCAGCATCTCTGGAGAGAAGGAATGGGTGACGTTTCAGGTCGAGACCCATCTTCAGACTCTGAAGAAGTCACATTTCAGACTCACACTTCTATACCTGATCAAAAATACTGAGCTGCTAAACTTGGATTGAGTTTTGTGAGATGAAGGTTAATATTAGACAATAGACAATAGGTGCAGGAGGAGGCCATTCGGCCCTTCGAGCCAGCACCACCATTCAATGTGATCATGGCTGATCATCCCCACCCAGTACCCCGTTCCTGCCTTCTCCCCATATCCCCTGACTACGCTATCTGCAAGAGCCCTATCTAGCTCTCTCTTGAAAGTATCCAGAGAACCGGCCTCCACCACCAACTGAAGCAGAGAATTCCACAGACTCACAACTTTCTGGGTGAAAAATTGTTTCCTCGTCTCTGTTCTAAATGGCTTACCCTTTATTCTTAAACTGTGTGTGTGTGTGTGGCCCCTGGTTCTGGACTCCCCCAACATCGGGAACATGTTTCCTGCCTCCAGTGTGTCCAAACCCTTAACAATCTTATTTGTTTCAATGAGATCCCCTCTCATCCTTCTAACTTGAACTGAATACTGAACGGAAATATCCATAACGAGCAGACAATGGCAATATATGGGCAGAGATGTGAGTATGAAATAGAATATTACGTGCAGCAAATACAGTGCTCCAAGGTATTGCTGTTTCCTGGTGTCGCTGCTAATTAGGGTCTATTAGAGATTGGACTGAGCTATCATTAAACCCCACTTCACACTGATGTGCATCTCCTTCCGTTTCTGCCATTGTACATTCCCGGGATAGATTTTCTGAATGCCTTTTCCATTATCTGTTTTTCTTTGTAGATTTCTCTAAATTGCTTGCTTTACAGATGTATCTTCAAGCAAACATTATCCTTTACCCTCCATGGTATATTTTATAAATTCCGTGCGAATGTATCCAGTCTGGAGGTTGCTACCTGAGTAAGGGGATAAATCAAGCAACATTGAATTGGCTATCCGCCATTCACCTAAAGGAATAGTGAGAATAGTGGGAGAGGTGAAATGATAGCTGGAGCCACGCAGTTTACTGCGATGTGGAAATAGGATTCTCACAGCCAGAAATATACTCTGTGAAATGCTTGTGTGGGAAGGAACTGCAGGTGCTGGTTTAAACCGAAGATAGGCACAAGATGCTGGAGTAACTCACCGGGACAGGCAGCATCTCTGGAGAGAAGGAATGGGCGATGTTTCGGTTCGAGACACTTCTCCACATAGCCAGTTTTCACACAAAGGGGGGTGAGTGTATGGAACGGGCTGCCAGAGGAGGTAGCTATAGGGAGAGGTTGTTGATTAGGCTGGGACTCTATTCCTTGGAGCACAGGAGGATGAGGTGTGATCTAATAGGGGTGTTTAAGATCATGGGCATAGGTCGGGTAGATGCACAGATTCTCTTGAACAGAGTAGGGGATTCGAGGACCAGAGGACACGGGTTCAAGGAGAAGGGGAAAAGATTTAATAGGAACCTGAGGGGTAACTTTTTCACACAGAGGGTGGTGGGTGTATGGAACGAGCTGCCAGAGGAGGTAGTTGAGGCTGGGACTACCCAACGTTTAAGAAACAGTTAGACAGGTACATGGACAGACAAGCTTGGAGGGATGTGGACCAAACAGGGGCAGGTGGGTCTAGAGTAGCTGGGACATTGTTGGCCGGTATGGGCAAGTTGGGCCGAAGGGCCTGTTTCCACACAGTATCTCTCTATCACTCTGTGTCAGGCTCGTGCCGAGAGTATTTACTCGGGGTAGGCAGTCAGTCGGCTTTTAAAAAAATCTTAAACCGCGCATGCGCGGATTGTTCTCCTCTCCAAAAAAATAAAGAATCAAAATAAAGAAAGTAACAATTCAATTTGCCCAGGGCTTCCAAACCTCTTTCATTCTGAATTACGGAATGGGTGGGGGTGGAGGGTGACGGCAGGTGGAGAGATAGTGGGAAAAACGGGAGCACACCGGGACAAGTTGAATCAGATGGCATTTTATTGAAGGACAATACTAGTTCAAGGGACCCATTGGGGGGAGAGTTCCTTTCACAGTGCGTGGTGAATCTGGCCAGGGGTAAAGTTGCGGGGAGGGCAGGAGCGTTGAGAAGGAGGGGGTCGGGGATCATGCCAGTAACCCACTCACTTACCGCTGCCGTGGCACTCTGGGCACGGAGCCGGCGCATTGTGGCCGAGGAGAAAGTAGCTCGCGTGGCTACGAGCGGCCGCCGGGACCTCAGCGCCTTCTGCCGGCCTGCTCACCTCTGGCGGTGCTCTCCGTCTGAACAGTGAAGGGACCAGCTCAAGCGCAAAGATCATAGAGCGTTGTGGGTCAGCGGGCGATGGATAACAGGACAGCGGGCAGTGGACACTCCTGTGTCAGCGTGAACATGGGATTAATTGAAGTTACTCGCACTGGCTCATGGAGTAAGCTCCACCGCCCGCTGTCCTGTTACCCATCCCCCGCTGACCTGCTCTTGAGCTGCTTGCTCTGGCACGATCCCGACCCCCTCCTTCTCAACGCTCCTGCCCTCCCGCAACTTGACCCCTGGCCAGACTCCCCACACGCTGTGAAAGGAGCTCTCCCCACCCCCAGGGGCGCTGTCCTTTTACAACCGCTTCCCACTTTACAGCGGCTTGAGCTGCGCATGCGCAGTGCACAGTCCACGCTACAAAGGCAGAATTTCAGCTCCGCTTGAAGCAGCGTCCACGGCACGTGGGCTCCCGTATTAAATGTACTGCGCTCGACAGGCACGGAGAATTAAGAGATCGATCTCATAGGTAGGCATAATTCTCCCGTGCCTTTACTATTTATATATAATAATCATCGTTTTATAATTTTAGTCAGGGTAGTCAGTGCCTACCTTGTCTACCCTGACTGCACGTGCCTGCTCTGTGACTCCAAGGGTCTCGACCCGAAACATCACCCATTCCTTCTCTCCAGAGATGCCGCCTGTCCCCCTGAGTAACTCCAGCATTTTGTCTATCTTCAGTGAAATCCTTTGTTTATTATTTCCCAGGGTGCGAATGTCAAACATTTCCATCCACCCAACACCCTCTGTGTGTGAAAAAGTTACCCCTCGGGTTCCTCTTAAACCTTTTCCCGCCCCCCCCCTTCACCGTCAACCTCTGTGATCAGCATGGTCATGCTACAAAGGTCTATGACTCGAAAGGGCCTGTCTCACTTGGCGATATTTTTCGGCGACTGTTGGCGTCGTATCAGGGTCGCCGAAAGGTTTTGAACATTTCAAAATCCAGCAGCGACCAAAAAAATGTTGCGACACTTGAAAAAACGCCGCGCGCCAATATACGTCGTCACGCCACGACCCGATACGTCAGTCGCCGAAACAATCGCCACGTGGGACAGGCCTTAACACTATGATTATGCATGCCAAATAGACCGTTATATGGCAGATAATTAGAAATATTTGGATGTCTCTGTTGGATTGAGCATTGATTCATCACCTAAAGTGACGCATTAATGCAAAAATGATCTGAAAGTTGTGTCTGCAGCAGAAATACGGAACGCTGGCATGTTATGTTGCTCCAATGACAATGGAAAATTGGTTAAACAATGGAAAGATTGGATTAAAATGGATGTTTCCTGTCTGCGTGAAGCAAGTTAGCCATGGGCGCCCGACTCGTACATAACTTAATGAGCAATCAACAACCCAGTCAAACCCCTCGCTACCTGCCCAAGTAACCTTGCCCTTGATCGAAGGTGTGACTCATCAATCAATCAATCAATCAATCAATCAATCAATCAACCTTTATTGTCATCTTGCAAGCAACAAGTACAGTGCAAAATGAAAAGACGTTTCCCAGTGAATAGCGGAGCATCGCACATGAAATTTAAAACATTACACACATAATAACACTAAAAACAATCCAGTCCCTGATGGAACAGTATAAATAGTTAAAATCAGGTAAAAAACACAATGTTAAAATACAATAAACCAATCATAAAAAATGTCCGGGGCCGCTGATTTGAGTGGCCAGTGCCAGTATTAAAGTGTCCGTGCCAGCCGCAGAGTCAAGTCAAGTGACTGTGGGTGCAGAGTGACTGTTTAGCAGCCTCACAGCCTGTGGTAGGAAGCTGTTTAGCAGCCTCGTAGTCCGGGCTTTGATGCTACGATATCTCTTGCCTGATGGCAGGAGATCCAGGTGTGCGTGCAGTTTGTCCTTGGCAATTCTCTGAGACAGCGGCTCTGGAACAGTTGATTACACGCCAATGTCCTCTCTGCTCCCCTATGCATGCCTGTCCGAACAGAGTGAAGGTGGAGTACAGTATTTATGCAGCCTACGTGAGACAGACTCCACCGTGCCCCTGTATTCTGAAATGTTGGTTGGTGAGGCCTGTTTTTTAGAAATGCAGCGCTGATGGGCCCTTTGACGTTGGTGTTCCTGGACAGGTGAGATTGCAACACGCGATCTCACTCTAAAGTTGCTGTTGAGCCAATGATTAAAATGACGCACCTTTCCAACCTAGCAAAATTACTCGAGAAATTGGTGGATTCCAAACGCGGTGGGAGTTTGGAGCTGAAGTTGGTTGTTTCCTGTCATGCTGAAATACGGAGTGTTTTGGCGTAAAATGAACACATGACAATGTATAAATTTTAGAGGAGATGAGGAATTGATTGGGGCCAATGTCCTTTTGCCCAGGCTGGACAGGTTTTCCTGTCTGGATCACGTGGGGGCGAATAGTAGCCATGGGCGCCCGACTCGTTTTACATAGGGATAATCAAAAACTCAAGGAGCAATCAACAACCCAGTTGTCAACCCCCCTCGCTACCGTGCCCAAGTAACCGCTAAATCCTGCAAATACAACCTTAGCCTTATAGAAACTAATAATCTTTTTATAGAGTTGATCGAAGGTGGAAAGACTCATCAATCCAATCAATTATTGCAACTCCAACTCGACAATATAATCAGGGTAATGCAAGGCTTTGGGCTCACCATTCTCAGGTCTGGTGGACTAGCGTAGATGAACATTGATTCGGTGGGCGGTAAGTTACCCAACAGGGTAACACATGTTTGGTAATGATATTGCGGCAAAATCAGGTTTAAAAAAACTTTCAGAATCACATAACCATACAGTCATAAAACAATTTGGTCCTTAGAGCCAGGATGAACCAGATAACCTATTAAAATACCTTACCACCCAACGGCCGTCGTAACTCACAAATAAGAGTAAAAACACATGAGTGGTGAATATCCCGAGTCCCCATGGCAGAGCCATCATAAACGTGGTTTAACTTCAGTGCCTGTCGACGGCGCCGGGGAATCAATGCCAGAGTTAAAAAAGCGCAAAAGATCTGGCCTTAACTGTCAAATTTAGTGCCATGGGGTAATCCCCCGTGACTGCTCTTGAGCTGCTTGCTCAGTTTTCCATTCACTCAATAGACATTCCTGACAGGTTCAAGTTTAGCACACCTCGCTCCACTTTACACTGATCCTCGTGCCACAATGGGCAAGCACTCCAGTGACCCAGCGAAGCTGGCCTACACTGACCATGCTAGTCCGGTTTCATGGTAGGCAGATTACTGGTGCAGAATACCACGTGCTTGCTCTGTTTAGCAGTTACCTTGAGTGGACCGTTGTCCCTGAGTAGTGCCCCTCTGTAAAACACACATCTTAGTGATGACTTCTCCTGGAGTACTCACCATGAGCATTTGATCAAGGTTAAGTGTCTCACTCCAATGGGAGAAACAGTTTGTTCCCTGAGGTGATAGCGTCCCTGTTCTAGCCTTAACTGCCCTTGACAGAGGCACTCATGCTCTGCCTCCAAATGGTATTTATTCCACTGCCGTGTTCATAACTTGTTGATTCATCACCTAAAGCATCCTATGCAAAATGATCTCAGAGCAGATCCTTAGTTGCATGGACGACCGGTGGAAGTGTTCCGATTCTAAAGCAGTGAGCAATGTGTCTCCTCTTTCCCTGAGCTCCCCCCTCGCCCTCCAAGTAAAATCGGGGCCAGGACCGCAGGTGTTGGTGGCTGTCCAATCAATAGGTCACACAGTCGCAGAAAGTTACAGCAGATATTTTCCCCTGATCTGCTCCACTGAAGTCCATTAATGGTGAAGAGAGAAGACTAATGACAACATTGAACGGACCAGTAGGCCTACCCAGTTGGGCGATCCTCGGGAAGTGCCTGCACCTTGCATACTTAAGTTTAGAACCTTGCTTTTGAAACTGTACTTGTGCTCCAAGGATTGATTGGGGAGGCTGTAGATTCCTCGCAGACACCCGACACTTGTAACGTGAATTCCACCTTTCCAACAGAGCAGTTTAAAACAAACTGGAGCGGACCGAATGCCAGACAGTCGCTGATGGGCCCGTTTGACGGTCCCAGTGGTGTTCCTGGACCAGGTGAGGCTGTCCGTTATCTGCACACCGAGGAACTTTATGCTCTCCACTCTCTCCACTGCAGTGCCACTAATGTTGAGCGACTAATCATTTCCCCACCGCAACCGATTCTAAATGACTCACCTTTCCAACCTAGCTTTTGAAACTGGACTTTCTCAGACTTGCCCGCTTACATTCCTCGCAGAAATTGGTGGATTCCTGGTGTCAAACGGTTTTCAAATATTTGCGAGGATGTTGCCAGGACTCGAGGGCGCTGAGCTGCAGGAAGAGCTTGGGCAGGCCAGGACCATATTCCTTGTTGCGCAGGAGGATGAGGGGTGATTTTATATGGATCATGTGGGGAATATCGTGTAAGACCATTGAGAGAGAGAGAGAGAGAGTGTTTTACCCAGGGTAGGGGAATCAAAAACCAGAGGACACATGGGTTAAAGTGAGGGGGGAAAGTTTTTAGAGGAACCTGAGGGGCAACTATATCACACAGAGGTGGTAGGTGTTGGGAAGGAGCTGTCAGTAGAGGTAGGTGAGGCATGTGTTATTGCAGCACTTGGACAGGTACATGGATAGGATAGGTTGAGAGGGATATGGGCCAAACTCAGGCTGGTGGGACTAGCGTAGATGAGCCATGTTGGCCGGTGTGGGTAAGTTGGGCCGAAGGGCCTGTGTCCACGCTGTCTGACCTAGACTATCTAGTACTCAATGACTATTTGAGATCATAACACCAATGAGATCATAAGAAAATTTGACAATTCTCTGGACAAAAGAAGGAGAAACATAGACAATAGGTGCAGGAGTAGGCCATTCGGCCCTTCGAACAAGCACTGCCATTCAATATGATCATGGCTTCTCATCCACAATCACTACCCCGTTCCTGCCTTCTCCTCATATCCCTGAATTCCCTTAGCCCTAAGAGCTAAATCTAACTCTAACTTTCTCTTGAATACAAACTATTATTCTTATAGAAACTAGATAAGAGGAATCTTAACTAATCTTCTACTTGAAAGGAATCTATTTTGGGGGATAGAAACATAGAAACATAGAAATTAGGTGCAGGAGTAGGCCATTCGGCCCTTCGAGCCTGCACCGCCATTCAATATGATCATGGCTGATCATCCAACTCAGTATCCCGTACCTGCCTTCTCTCCATACCCCCTGATCCCCGTAGCCACAAGGGCCACATCTAACTCCCTCTTAAATATAGCCAATGAACTGGCCTCAACTACCCTCTGTGGCAGAGAGTTCCAGAGATTCACCACTCTCTGCGTGAAAAAAGTTCTTCTCATCTCGGTTTTAAAGGATTTCCCCCTTATCCTTAAGTTGTGACCGCTTGTCCTGGATAGTATCCATTTCCTGATTGTAACACTTGTTGTGGTCTGAGCTCAGATTCCCTGTTTTAAGGCTTTGGATTATTAGTATTTTAATTGAAAAATAATATTAAAACTCTTCTTATTTATTTCACATTCATTTCTATAACTTGATATATTGAAATCCAATAACTTAGACAGTTTTAGTGCATGAGAGATTAAAATGGAGAGAAAGTTATCGGGGGTTGCCACGGTGAGGGAATGGACCAGAATAACTCGGGGCAACTGAAGGAAAGGCTGGAGATAGTCACAAACGCCGGAGTAACTCAGCGGGACAGGCAGCATCTCTGGAGAGAAGGAACGGGTGACATTTCGTGTCGAGACCCTTCTTCAGATTGAGAGTCAGGGATAAGGTAAACAAGAGATATAGACGATGATGTAGAGAGATATAGAACAAATGAATGAACAATATGCAAAATATTAACGATGATAAAGGTAACAGGCCGTTGTCAGCTGTTTGTTGGGTGAAAACGTGAAGCTGGTGCAACATTGGGGGGGGGGGGGGGAGAGATGGAGAGAGAGAGGGAAAGTTGCAAGTAAAGGCTTGCATACTTAAGTAAGTAAGTTTATTGGCCAAGTATTCACATACAAGGAATTTGCCTTGGTGCTCCGCCCTCAAGTAACAACACGACATAGAGTGACAGTTACGAACGACTCAGAAATCACTAAACATTAATAATAATAAAACATTAATGATAAAACACCATTGATCAAACATGTGAACTAACAAAATACCAGATCAAAGGGTGGCAACAGATTTTTGGCTGTTGAGTAGAGCAACTACTCGTGGATAAGAACTGTTTTTATGTCTGGCTGTGGCAGCTTTGACAGTCCGGAGTCGCCTTCCAGAGGGAAGTGATTCAAAGAGTATGTGGCCAGGGTGAGAGCATGCCTTGCCCGCTCGCTTCCATCCATAGATTGCACCTTATGACAATGAGATCAAACAAGACTATTGTATGATTGAATGCAGACACAAAATGCTGGAGTAACTCAGCGGGACAGGCAGCGTCTCTGGAGAGAAGGGATGGGTGACGTTTCGGATCGAGATCCTTCTGAAGATTTTAGTGGCAATGCAGTGGGGCAGCGGGTGGAGCTGCTGCTTCACCGGGCCAGAGCCACGAGTTCGATCCTTACATCAGGTGCTGGCTGTGTGGAGTTTGCACGGTCTCCCCGTGACTGCGTGGGTTTCCTCCGGGTGCTCCGGTTTCCTCCCACATTTCAAAGACTTGCGGGTTTTGTAGGTCAATTGTCCCCTCTGTAAATTGCCCCCTAGTGTGTAGGGAGCGGATGAGAAAGTGGGATAGCATAGAACTAGTGTGTGCAGGAAGGAACTGCAGATGTTAGTTTAAACCGAAGATGGACACCAAACTCTGGAGTAACTCAGCGGGACAGGCAGCATCTCTGGAGAGAAGGAATTAGGCATCTGTGGAGAACATGGATAGGTGACGTTTCACAGAGTGCTGGAGTAACTCAGCGGGTCAGGCAGCATCTGTGGAGAACATGGATAGGTGACGTTTCACAGAGTGCTGGAGTAACTCAGCGGGTCAGGCAGCATCTGTGGAGAACATGGATAGGTGACGTTTCACAGAGTGCTGGAGTAACTCAGCGGGTGCAGCAGCATCTATGGAGCTAAGGAAATAGGTAACGTTTCGGGCCGAAACCCAGAAGGGTTTCGGCCCGAAACGTTGCCTATTTCCAGAAGGGTTTCGGCCCGAAACGTTGCCTATTTCCTTAGCTCCATAGGTGCTGCTGCACCATAACTCAGTGGGTCAGGCAGCATCTGTGGAGAACATGGATAGGTGACGTTTCACAGAGTGCTGGAGTAACTCAGCGGGTCAGGCAGCATCTGTGGAGAGAAGGAATGGGTGACGCTTCGGGTCGAGACCAATGTCTGGTCTGAAGAAGGGTCTCGACCCGGAACGTCACCCATTCCTTCTCTCCAGAGATGCTGCCTGTCCCGCTGAGACACTCCAGCTTTTTGTGTCGATGGATCTAGTGTGAACGGGTGAACAGTATGGACTGGGTGGGACGAAGGGCCTGTTTCGACACAGTATCTCTAGACTCGAAACTTAACAAGACTAACATTGACAGTCATTGCCTTTTGGAGACTTCAGTCCATAATGTACAGTTACAGGTCAAAGATCAACCCGCTGTAATTCATTATATCCCTCTGCTTGAATTCCACAAATCAAGTGAAATGAAGCAGTAATGTATAACAAGCTGCAGAGTGCAATTAGATTATGTGACTTGTTATTCTGTTAACAAGAATTGAAAGACTTTTTCAATAGATTCAGATTCAGATTCAATTTTAATTGTCATTGTCAGTGTACAGTACAGAGACAACGAAATGCATTTAGCATCTCCCTTGAAGAGCGACATAGCAAACAATTTGAATAAAAAATAATAATGTCCGGGGGGGGGGGGGGGGGGGGGGGGGGGGGTGGTGATTGGCAGTCACCGAGGTACGTTGTTGAGTAGAGTGACAGCTGCCGGAAAGAAGCTGTTCCTCGACCTGCTGGTTCGGCAACGGAGAGACCTGTAGCGCCTCCCGGATGGTAGGAGGGTAAACAGTCCATGGTTGGGGTGAGAGCAGTCCTTGGCGATGCTGAGCGCCCTCCGCAGACAGCGCTTGCTTTGGATAGACTCAATGGAGGGGAGCGTGGAACCGGTGATGCGTTGGGCAATTTTCACCACCCTCTGCAATGCCTTCCGGTCGGAGACAGAGCAGTTGCCGTACCATACTGTGATGCAGTTTATTAGTTAATAAGTATTACACCAGCATAATCACAGACCAGTCTCACCCCGGTCACTCCGTCTTCTCCCCTCTCCCATCAGGCAAGAGGTACAGAAGTGTGAAAACAAACGCCCACCTCCAGATTCAGGGGCAGTTTCTTCCCGGCTGTTATCAGGCAACTGAACCGTCCTCTCACCAACTGGAGAGCGGTCCTGACCTCCCATCCACCTCATTGTAGACCCTTGTACTATCTTTGATCGGACTTTACCTTGCACTCAACATTATTTCCTTTGTCAGGTAGTGGTTGATTGGGGATGATCAGCCATGATCACATTATCTAAATGGTGGCCGACTAGGAAATGGGGAGATGCAGCGAGACCTGGGTGTCATGGTACACCAGTCATTGAAAGTAGGTATGCAGGTGCAGCAGGCAGTGAAGAAAGTGAATGGTATGTTAGCTTTCATAGCAAAAGGATTTGAGTATAGGAGCAGGGAGGTTCTACTGCAGTTGTACAGGGTCTTGGTGAGACCACACCTGGAGTATTGCGTACAGTTTTGGTCTCCAAATCTGAGGAAGGACATTATTGCCATAGAGGGAGTGCAGAGAAGGTTCACCAGACTGATTCCTGGGATGTCAGGACTGTCTTATGAAGAAAGACTGAATAGACTTGGTTTATACTCTCTAGAATTTAGGAGATTGAGAGGGGATCCCATAGAAACTTACAAAATTCTTAAGGGGTTGGACAGGCTAGATGCAGGAAGATTGTTCCCGATGTTAGGGAAGTCCAGGACAAGGTGTCACAGCTTAAGGATAAGGGGGAAATCCTTTAAAACCGAGATGAGAAGAACTTTTTTCACACAGAGAGTGGTGAATCTCTGGAACTCTCTGCCACAGAGGGTAGTCGAGGCCAGTTCATTGGCTATATTTAAGAGGGAGTTAGATGTGGCCCTTGTGGCTAAGGGGATCAGAGGGTATGGAGAGAAGGCAGGTACGGGATACTGAGTTGGATGATCAGCCATGATCATATTGAATGGCGGTGCAGGCTCGAAGGGCTGAATGGCCTACTCATGCACCTAATTTCTATGTTTCTATGAATGGCGGTGCTGGCTCGACGGGCCGAATGGCCTACTCCTGCACCTATTGTCTGTTGTCTTGGAACAGTACATTGTGGACGGCTCGGTTGTAATCATGTATTGTCTTTCCACTTAAGGGATATGGGGAGAAGGCAGGAACGGGTTACTGATTGGGGATGATCAGCCAAGATCACATTGAATGGCGGTGCTGGCTCGACGGGCCGAATGGCCTACTCCTGCACCTCTTGTCTATTGTTCGCTGACTGGATAGCACGTAACAATAGATGTTCACTGTACCTCGGAACACACGAGACAAACTCAAGCATTCATTGTGTTAGCTGGAGGTTGAAGGGGGAACTGATACATCATTAGAGGGATAGACTGTCCGAACCATTTTATCCAGAGTTGAAATGCCAAATACCAGAGGGCGCGGCTCTAAGGTGAGAGTGAGACAGTTTAAATGAGATGTGTGAAGCAAGGGTGGTGTGTGCCTGGAACGTGCTGCTGGAGGCAGTGGTGGAGGCTGATATCATAGTAGCGTTGACAAGGTGTTTTGGATAGGTACATGGATAGCAATGAATGGAGGGATAATGGATGCCACAGAAGGCTGTGGAGGCCAAGTCAATGGATATATTTAAGGCAGAGATAGTTAGATTGTTGATTAGTGCGGGTGTCAGAAGTTATGGGGAGAACAGGAGAATGGGGTTAAGAGGGAGAGATAGATCAGCCGTGATTGAATGGCGGAGTGGACTTGATGGGCCAATAGGCCTAATTCTTATGACTTTATGATGTGTTGAAAGGAACTGCAAATGCTGGTTCATACCGAAGACAGCTATGGATTATGTGTAGCAGATAAGAGTTGATCTTGGCATGATGTTCGGCACAGACACTCTGGGCCGAAGGGCCTGGACCAACGCCATCTGAAAACACTTGAAGAGTCCCATCAACGATGTCTTGGAAGCAGCTTAAATATCAGTTGGGAAGACAGAAGAACCAATGTCAGCGTGCTGAATGAAGCAAAGACATCTAGCGTAGAAGCCTTCGTCACCAAGAACCAACTAAGGTGGGTCAGTCATGTTGTTCGGATGGAAGACTAGCGTCTACTAAAAGCAAACCTTCTACTCCCAGCTTAAAGAAGGCAAACGGAAAAGGGACGGACAAAAGAAGAGATTCAAAGACTCCTTAAAAGCCAGCGTGAGGAAATGTGAAATCGACATTGACAATTGGGAAACCAACGGCAAGGACAGGAGTCTCTGACGAACCATCATCCAAGAAGGAACAGCGATCGTCGATGCCAAGAGATGCGCAGAATTAGAAGAAAAGAGAAGAAAACGGGGAGAGAGAGGCAGGAAGAACCAAAGCCCGATCAGCCGCCTGGAATGACCTGCCCTGAATGTCGAAGATCTTTCAAAGCCAGGATTGGACTCACAAGCCACCTGGTAGTCCATGAATACAACAGAACATAGACCATCATCCTTGCCCCCCAGGGATCGCCAAGACAAGTGTTCTAACATGATATTCAGGTTCGGATTCATCATATTTCTGCAGCATTTGTTGTTACATGTTCATATGCCTCTACGGGCACCGCATCATGGAGGTCTCTGCCTACAGTCTGTTGTCTTTATGCCTTTTTTAATTTTTAGTATGTTTTGGAGGATTTTTCCCCCAGTATTTTGTGTGGGGGAGGGGGGAGGGTAAGGGGAAAACTGTTTTCCAGTCACTTCCTGGCGAGGATGTGACTATTCTCCGAGTCGCGTCCTCGCCCCCCCCCCCCCCTCGCGGCCTACCAACTGGATTGGCGCGGCCTTTCCTGCCGGGGACCGGACCAAAGCTTCAGCAGCGGCGGCACAGCGCTGGATACACCGCATAGCGGGCAATGCCTTACCTGGGATCATCGTTTGATCGTCCGAAGTGTTGTGGGCCTGCTGCATCAACATCGCGGAGCTGTGGTTTGTGGAGCGCCCAGCGCTGTTGGGAGGCCTGGGATCCCTTGGCCAAGGGCCGCCAGCGTTGAATCTCCGCTCAGCTCGGCCTGTGGACTTCGGGAGTCCGCGGACTCCGGTAGGAACTGGTCGATTCGGAGTCCAAGCCGCTGAGGATGTCCTTCCGTACCAACATCAGAGTTCCATCATCCCCACGTGCGAGCCTGAACATCGGGCCGCTCGTAGCGGCGACTGCGGGGGGCCTCGGGAGCCCCGACCACGGGGTGAACATCAAAGAGGAGGTTGACTGAAATTTGGTGCCTTCCCTCACAGTGGGGAACTTTGATACCGCTGGGGGAGATGTCTATGTTATAGACTATCGTGTTCTGTGTTCTTATTTTTATTTTATTTTAATTCGTATGGCTGTATGGTGAAAAAAGCCTTTTGTTGTCTCTGTACTTGTACTCTGCACAATGACAGTGAATCAAATCAAATCAAATATTCCTCACAGGAGGCATTGTCTGTATAGGGCCATCGCCAAGGTGTTTCAAGTCAAAGGGACTGTGGCGACTCCAGAATTGGTTTAATTTCAAAGAGACGCACTTGTTATAGGCAACAGGTGCAGGAGTAGAGGCCATTCGGGCCTTCGAGCCAGCACCGCCATTCAATATGATCATGGCTGATCATCCCCAATCAGTACCCCGTTCCTGCCTTCTCCCCATATCCCCTAACTCTGCTATCTTTAAGAGCTCTATCGAGCCTTCTCTTGAAAGTATCCAGAGAACCAGCCTCCACCGCCCTCTGAGGCAGAGAATTCCACAGACTCACAACTCTCTGTGTGAAAAAGTGTTTCCTCGTCTCTGTTCTAAATGACCAACCCCTTATTCTTAAACTGTGTGGCCCCTGGTTCTGGACTCCCCCAACATCGGGAACATGTTTCCTGCCTCTAGTGTGTCCAAACCCTTGATAATCTTATATTATTAAGAAAGACTGGATAGACTCGGCTTGTACACGCTAGAATTTAGAAGATTGAGGGGGGTTCTTATAGAAACTTACAAAATTCTTAAGGGGTTGGACAGGCTAAATGCAGGAAGATTATTGCCGATGTTGGGGAAGTCCAGAACAAGGGGTCACAGTTTAAGGATAAGAGGGAAGTCTTTTAGGACCGAGATGATGAGAAAATCATTTTTTACACAGAGAGTGGTGAATCTGTGGAATTCTCTGCCACAGAAGGTAGTTGAGGCCAGTTCATTGGCTATATTTAAGAGGGAGTTAGATGTAGCCCTTGTGGCTAAAGGGATCAGGGGGTATGGAGAGAAGGCAGGGATGGGATACTGAGTTGGATGATCAGCCATGATCATATTGAATGGCGGTGCAGGCTCGAAGGGCCGAATGGCCTACTCCTGCACCTATTTTCTATGTTTCGATGTTTCTATTATTTATACTAGACAGTTAAAGAGACAAGGATTAATTTTGTTTCAATAAGATCACCTCTCATCCTTCTAAACTCCAGAGTATACAAGCCCAGCCGCTCCATTCTCTCAGCATATGACTCATCGCTGATTGTTAATGACCCAAGCAGGGAATGAGAGGGCCTTGTGTAATATAGCAGTTGTACTGAGACCCGACATGGAGTTGCACACCATCAGTCACTGGAATTTAGAAGGATGAGAGGGAATCTTATAGAAACATCTAAAATTCCTAAAGGATTGGACAGGCTAGATGCAGGAAGCACGTTCCCGATGTTGGGGGAGTCCAGAACCAAGGGTTACACAGTTTAAGAATAAGGGGTAGGCCATTTAGAACCGAAACGAGGAAAACCTTTTCACCCAAGAGTTGTGAATCTGTGGAATTCTCTGTCACATAAGGCAGTGGAGGCCGATTCACAGGATGTATTCAAGAGAGAGTTAGATTTAGGTCTTGGGGCTAAGGGAATCAAGGGGAATCATGTTCCCAAATTTGGGGAGTCCAGAACCAGGGGCCACAGTTTAAGAATAAGGGGTAAGCCATTTAGAATGGAGATGGAGAAATACTTTTTCACACAGAGTTGTGAGTCTGTAGAATTCTCTGCCTCCAGCCAATTCCCTGGATACTTTCAAAAGAGAGCTAGATAGGGCTCTTAAAGATAGCGGAGTCGGGGGGATATGGGGAGAAGGCAGGAACGGGGTACTGGTTGTGGATGATCAGCCATGATCACATTGAATGGCGGTGCTGGCTCGAAGGGCCGAATGGCCTACTCCTGCACCTATTGTCTATTGTCTATTTGTCTGTAGCTCTGAGTCATCTCATTTTCATTGAGAATCACGAGTTGCAGAAAGTGTGAGTGGGATTTCTACTGGTCCGTTGAGCGGTGGAACTGTTGCTGTTCGTTTAAGACTCAGATGGGAAAAAACGCTCTGTTCTGAGCTGCAGGTTGACATTGAATTAAATATGAAGTGCAACACCTAGCACTAGTAATGAATGTAGAGGCACATGTGTATTGATGTTGTTAATGAGAGCAATGTTACTTTATTCCCCCAACCTCATCATTCTTACACGCATAAATGAACTATACCAGGTAGAAATTGGAATGAACTGCACATATTTGTCGGGTATTAAATACCGAGGTGGCTGGAGTAATCTCAATCCATTCACTTGCAGCTTGAACATTGACTGCTTACATTTTACAGAGGGTGCATAAATAAACAATAGACAATAGGTGCAGGAGTAGGCCGTTCGGCCCATCAAGCCAGCACCGCCATTCAATGTGATCATGGCCGATCATCCACAATCAGTACCCCGTTCCTGCCTTCTCCCCATATCCCCTGGCTCTGCGATCTTTAAGAGCCCTGTCTAGCTCTCTCTTGAAAGTATCCAGAGAACCGGCCTCCACCGCCCTCTGAGGCATCTCGCCCCTTAGTAATATAAAGTATTCATAAGTTCATCAGCAGAATTAGACCATTCGGCCCATTCAATCATGGCTGATCTACCTCTCCCTCCTTACCCCATTCTCCTGCCTTCTCCCCATAACCCCTGACACCCGTACTAATCAAGATTCTGTCAATCTTCACCTTAAATATACCCAATGACTTGGCCTCCACAGATTCACCACCCTCTGACTGAAGAAATTCCTCCTCATCTCCTTTCTAAAGGTACGCCCTTTTATTCTGAAGCGATGGTCCTAGACTCTCCCGTGAGTGGAAACATCCTCTCCACACCCACTCTATCCAGGCTTTAGAATTAGAAATATAGAAATTAGGTGCAGGAGTAGGCCATTCGGCCCTTCGAGCCTGCACCGCCATTCAATATGATCATGGCTGATCATCCAACTCAGTATCCCGTACCTGCCTTCTCTCCATACCCTCTGATCCCCTTGGCCACAAGGGCCACATTTAACTCCCTCTTAAATATAGCCAATGAACTGGCCTCAACTACCCTCTGTAGCAGAGAGTTCCAGAGATTCACCACTCTGTGTGAAAAAAGTTCTCCTCATCTCAGTTTTAAAGGATTTCCCCCTTATCTTTAAGCTGTGACCCCCTTGTCCTGGACTTCCCCAACATCGGGAACAATCTTCCTGCATCTAGCCTGTCCAACCCCTTAAGAATTTTGTAAGTTTCTATAAGATCCCCTCTCAATCTCCTAAATTCTAGAGAGTATAAACCAAGTCTATCCAGTCTTTCTTCATAAGACAGTCCTGACATCCCAGGAATCAGTCTGGTGAACCGTCTCTGCACTCCCTCTATGGCAATAATGTCCTTCCTCAGATTTGGAGACCAAAACTGCACGCAATACTCCAGGTGTGGTCTCACCAAGACCCTGTACAACTGCAGTAGAATCTCCCTGCTCCTATACTCAAATCCTCTTGCTATGAAAGCCAACATACCATTCGCTTTCTTTACTGCCTCCTGCACCTGCATGCCTACCTTCAATGACTGGTGTACCATGACACCCAGGTCTCGCTGCATCTCCTCCTTTCCCAATCGGCCACCTTTGTGTGGGAAGGAACTGCAGATGGTGGTTTACATCGAAGATAGACACAAAAAGCTGGAGTAACTCAGCGGGACAGTCAGCATCTCTGGAGGGAAGGAATGGGTGACCCATGCAGCCTGTCCTGCTGAGTTACTCCAGCTTTTTGTGCTTTGCGGGCTTATCTTTACCTTGCACTGAACGTTATTCACTGATCATTGTATCTGTACACCGTCGAGGACCTGTCCCACTTGGCGATCTTTTTCGGCGACTGCAGGCGAAATATCAGGGTCGGCAAAAGAATTTGAACATTTCAAAATCCAGCGGCGACAAAAAAAAGGTGCGACACTTGAAGAACCGCCGTGCGTCGATACGACATCACGCCGTGTCACGTGGCAAATTTGTCAGTGACCTGACACGTCAGTCAATGATGCTGGCAGTTGCCGAAAAACTCGGCAGGTGGGACAGGCTCTTAAATGGATCGATTGTAATCGTGTATTGTCTTTCCACTGACTGGTTAGCACGCAACAAAAGGTTTTCACTGTAACTCGCTACACGTGACAATAAACTAAACTGCGGTTACAGTTTCGTAGTTTGCGTTTAGCCCCGGCAAATGGGGACAAATTTCTCCCTCTGCTGTTCGCCCTATTAAGATGTGAATCGACAGACTCGATGTTGTTACTTTCCATGCGAGATTGAAGTAGTGCTGGTGATGACTTACTCAGCGCTCAACTGAGGAAAGAAATCCCTTTCAGCTGTCGTAACATCTCGGCATAATTTCACCTTGCAAATGTCAGGCAGTTTTCTAAACACCATTCCCAGATAATAGATCATATCACCCATCTGTCTGGCAACAATAAATCAACCTTCAGAGATCCTGCACCTTGATTGATGTGATTTACTGTGCAGGATAACATGAGTTACACTCTCACCCTCGCTCCCACTAACTCAGTCGTCATTCTCTACATCTGTGAGGCTGTTTTTGTCTCTTTCTGCATAATTGTTCCATTACTGACTTCCCAGCATCAGTGCAGGCATTAAATTGTAATAAGTCCTTTGCAAAATATCATGTTGGGGTGATTATTAACACAGGTAATTGCAAACAGTCTTCAGGGCTCAGATTTATGGCCGGTACTTGTATAAATAGAATGATCCTGTAATTAATAAGTGGATGGGATTTTCATTATGACCCAGGCAATTAAACATCCTTCTTGCTTAAAATGGAGAGGGATGATTTAGAACGTGGCTGATCTCTCCGGCTAAGGCAATGAGTCACACCTACCTTGCCTTTACTTTGAGAAAGGTTGCCTTATCATTGACTTACTAGGGCGCAGCGGTAGAGTTGCTGCCTCACAGCGCCAGAGACCCGGGTTCGATCCTGACCACGGGTGCTGTCTGTACGGAAAGTGTACGTTCTTCAGCTTCCTCCTCACACTCCAAAGACGTACAGGTTTGTAGGTTAATTGGCTTGGTGTAAGTGTAAAATTGTTGCTTGTGTGTGTGTGTGTAGGGTAGTGTTAGTGTGCGGGGATCGCTGATGAAACAGGCCCTTCGGCCCACCGAGTCCGTGCCGACCAGCGACCCCCGCACACTAACACTATCACACACACACACACACACACAATAATCCTTGCACACTAACACTATCCTACACACACTAGGGACAATAATCCTTGCACACTAACACTATCCTACACACACACACACACACACGGGACAATTTACAATGTCACCAAAGCCGATTAACCTACAAACCTGCACGTCTTTGGAGTGTGGAAGGAAACCGAAGCACCCGGAGAAATCCCACGCATGTCACGGGGAGAACGTACAGACGGCACCCGCAGTCAGGATCGAACCCGGGTCTCCGGCGCTGTGAGGCAGCAACTCTACCGCTGCGCCACCGTGCCATTTTAGTATTTTTGTGGGGCCGTGCAGCTTCTGTTCCTATGTTCTTATTTCCCTGCATCAGGTGCAACTCATAGAAACATTGAAAATAGGTGCAGGAATAGGCCATTCGGCCCTTCGAGCCAGTACCGCCATTCAATATGATCATGGCTGATCATCCACAATCAGTGACCCCGTTCCTGCCTTCTCTCCATATCCCCTGATTCCGTTAGCCCCAAGAGCTAAATCTGACTCTCTCTTGAAAACTTCCAGTGAATTGGCAGAGAATTCCACAGACTCACAACTCTGGGTGAAAAAGTTTTTCCTCATCTCAGTCCTAAATGGCCGACCCCTTAGTCTGAAACTGTGTGACCCCTGGTTCTGGACTCCCCCAACGTTCTTCCTTCCTCTAGCCTGTCCAATCCTTTAAGAATTTGATATGTTTGCATAAGATCCCCTCAGAACTCATTTGATAGCGATATAGTTGAATCTACTAATCATTTGTATAAATTATCACCAAGAACTGCATGATAACATTTGATATGATCGACCAAAGATAGTTCCCATGACAACTCTGGAAGTTATATTTGGTTACAAAAATTATCTGAAATAAAAGCTGCAATTTTTAAAATTGAAAATTGGCAGAAATGTAATGTTTTCTTTCCAGGAAGGTATAACTTTGTAGTAAATGAGCTTGGAGTCCTCGGTTAAATGAGATAATAATTACATGTTGAACGGGGGGGGGGAGCTGATTATAAAAGAAGGAGTTTAAGAGCACGATATTAAAAGCAGTACAAGCCAGAAAATGGATATTATAAAAGATAATGGAATATTTGATTTTATGGCAAGAGGAATGAAAAATATCAACTGACATGTAAAAGCAAACTGGCGTCAAATTTTTGTAAGATTATAGTGTGGGCACTATCTAGGTTAGCTTGGAAACAGGCCCTTCGGCCCACCGAGTCCGTGCTAGCCAGCGATCCCCGCACACTAACGCCATCCGACACACAATTTTACAACTTTTACTGAAGCCAATTAACCTACAAACCTGTACGTCTTTGGAGTGTGGGAGGAAACCGGAGCACACAGCACCGCCATTCAATGCGATCATGGCTGATCATCCCCAATCAGTACCCCGTTGTCAGAGTTATATCAGTATTTGTGATGGATTGCTGCATTTATAGAGAAATTAGTTTATTTAAGTTTATTGTCACGTGTGCCAAGGTACAGTGAAAAGCTTTTGTTGCCTGCTAACCAGTCAGCAGAAAGACTATACGCGATTACAGTCAAACCGTTTACTGTGTGCAGATACATGATGAGGGAATAACGTTTAGTGCAAGGTAAAGCCAGCAAAGTCTGATCAAGGTAGACAAAAATGCTGGAGAAACTCAGCGGGTGCAGCAACATCTATGGAGCGAGGGAAATGGGCAACGTTTCGGCTCGAAACCCTGAAGGAAATAGGGAACGTTTCGGGCCGAAACCCGGAAGGGTTTCGGCCCGAAACGTCGCCTATTTCCTTCGCTCCATAGATGCTGCTGCACCCGCTGAGTTTCTCCAGCATTTTTGTCTACCTTCGATTTTCCAGCATCTGCAGTTCTTCTTAAACACAAAGTCTGATCAAGGATAGTCCGAGGATTCACCAATGAGGTAGATAGTAGTTCAGCACTGCTCTCTGGTTGTGGTGGGATGGTTCTGTTGCCTGATAACAGCCGGGAAGAAACTGTCCCTGAATCTGGAGGCGTGCGTTTTCTCCCTCATCTCGGACTATCTTTAATCGGCATTTACAATCTTGCACGAAACACTATTTATTTTATCCTAGTATCTGTACACTGTGGATGGTTTGATTGTAATCATGTACAGTCTTGCCGCTGGTTAATTAGCATGCAGCAAAAAGCTTTTCACTGTACCTCGGTACACGTGACAATAAACTAAATACGGATTGAGGTGGCCACAATATAAAGGTGTACTAATAATTCTCGACCCAAAACGTCACCCATATCTTCTCCCCAGAGATGCTGCCTGTCCCGCTGAGTTACTCCAGCATTTTGTGTCTATCTTCGGTATAAACCAGCATCTGCAGTTCCTTCCCGCACACATATACTGATCAAGGCAGAGACTCTATGATTCACAGAAGCAGCATAGAGATTGGGACTTGGAATTGAATAATCTTCCCAGCAAGCGTTTTAATCAGAAGTCAAAAGTGGAAGTAGGAAATGTATTCAGGCATTAGGTGGGGTGCAGATGAAAACTGCAATGTATATTTATTGAGATACCTTCAGCGATGTGTTATTAATGAATTTAACATTTGAAACATTATTTTCAAAGGCAAGAAGCCTTGTGTTCGAATATTGATTTCTTTCTCTGAGCGCGGAGGTCCCAAGATGCCCATCTAGTAATGTGAGTATTTCCATGGCAACCAGAAAGCTCATGTTGTCTACATCGGTTTAATCAGAGAATGGCAGTGAGGTTCCTTAGCTTTCCACATGGGAGCAGGTACCGAACATGGTGTGTGGACGGGCAGCCCAAACGGGGATTTTTATTCATTCAGTTCAGTTTAGTTTATTATCACGTGCAGTGAAAAGCTTTTTGTTGCGTGCTAACCAGTCAGCGGAAAGACAATACATGATTACAATCGAACCGCCCACAGTGTAGAAATACGTGATGGCGTTTGGTGTAAGGTAAAGCCAGCAGAGAGAGTCCGGTAAAGAAAGTCCGAGGATCTGGGTCTCTGGTGCAGTGAGGCCGCAACTCCACTGCTGGGCCACTTGTTGATAGAATACCGCCAAACCAAAGGGCGGCACGGTAGCGCAGCGGTAGACCTGCTGCCTTGCAGCCCTCGCAGCGCCAGAGACGCGGGTTCGATCCTGACTACGGGTGCTGTCTGTATGGAGTTTGTACCTTCTCCCTGTGACCCGCGTGGGTTTTCGTCGAGATCTTCGGTTTCCTCCCACACTCCAAAGACGTGCAGGTTTGTAGGTTAATTGGCTTCAGTATGAATGTGAAATTGTCCCCAGTGTGTGTAGGATAGTGTTAGTGTGCTGGTCGGCGCGGACTGGGTGGGCCAAAGGGCCTGTTTCCGCGCTGTATCTCGTAAACGTAACTAACATAAACACAGACACCATACAACATGTAGGAAAACAAAGCACGAGCTTGTTCTATGCAATCGGCCGGTCTCAACTGTGAGGCAGTTTAAGGAGGTGAATCGACGTTAAATTGGTCAGCCGCTGGTCTTATTTATAATATATACTTAACGGTGAATAATTCATACACAATAGATTTCATACATTAGTGTGGATCATAAAACAGTTTACAATGTGCTGTGATATTGTTCATAAATAATTTTAAGTACTACAGCTAATGTTACAGGCATTCGTGACTCCAAGTTCCGAAAGTTTACGAAAGGACACATCCCTCATCAGGTTTGATGAAAATACAAAGTGATTTGAAAGAATATGTATAAAATGCAAAGTTTAATAAATGTTGTTTTCAGGTTTTATATTTTACCCAGATTTAGAAACATAGAAACATAGAAATTAGGTGCAGGAGTAGGCCATTCGGCCCTTCGAGCCTGCACCGCCATTCAATATGATCATGGCTGATCATCCAACTCAGTATCCTGTACCTGCCTTCTCTCCATACCCCCTGATCCCCTTAGCTACAAGGGCCACATCTAACTCCCTCTTAAATATAGCCAATGAACTGGCCTCAACTACCCTCTGTGGCAGAGAGTTCCAGAGATTCACCACTCTCTGTGTGAAAAAAGTTCTTCTCATCTCGGTTTTAAAGGATTTCCCCCTTATCCTTAAGCTGCGACCCCTTGTCCTGGAATTTCTGGGATCATAGGTTATTGAAACATATCAAAAATCTGTAGCCTCCCTTTGATCGGGTATTTTCTTGGTTCACCTGCTTGATCAATGGTGTTTTATCATTAATGTTTTATTATTATTAATGTTTAGTGTTTTCTAAGTCATTCGTAACTGTCACTGTTGTTACTTGTGGGCGGAGCACCAAGGCAAATTCCTTGTATGTGAATACTTGGCCAATAAACGTACTTACTGAAGAAGGGTTTCGGCCCGAAACGTTGCCTATTTCCTTCGCTCCATAGATGGAGGAAAAAGGCAATAGGAAATAGGCAACGTTTCGGGCCGAAACCCAAGGGTTTCGGCCCAAAACGTTACCTATTTCCTTCGTTCCATAGATGCTGCTGCACCCGCTGAGTTTCTCCAGCTTTTTTGTGTAACCTTCGATTCTCCACCATCTGCAGTTCCTTCTTAAACAAACGTACTTATTTACTTACTTACTTACTTGTGTTTTGGTTAGGTTTAGAGATTCAGCAAGGAAATGGGCCCTTCGGCCCAACTGTGTTCTATGTTATCCCACTTTCCCATCCACTCCCTACACCCTAGGGGGCAATTTACAGAGAGCCAATTGCCCTACAAACCCGCACGTCTTTGGGATGTGGGAGGAAACTGGAACGCCCGGAGAAAACCCACACGGTCACAGGGAGAACGTGCATACTCCACACAGACAGCACCCGAGTTGAGGATCGTAAGGTCATAAGTGATAGGAGCAGAATTCTGCCATTCGGCCCATCTAGTCTACTCCACCATTCAATCATGGCTGATCTTTCTTTCCCTCCTAACCCCATTCTCCTGCCTTCTCCCCACAACCCCGACACCCGGGTCTCTGACACTGTGAGTAGGCGACTCTCCCAGCTGTGACTCCGTGTCTCCAGATTTCTCCAGTTTCCTCCCACACTCCAAAGACGTACAGGTGTGTTAGCAAATTGGTTTTGTTAAAATAGTAAATTGTTCCTAGTGTGTGTAGGAGAGTGTTAGTGTGCGGGGATCGCTGGTCGGCGGAGACTCAGTGGGCCCAAGGGCCTGTTTCCGCTCTGTATCTCTAAACTAAACTAATCTCGACATGTACAATGTCGTTAGAATGCAAGGAAGTCACTTCCGGATATAAAAAACGCCTCTTTGTGAGTTTATATCTTTAAATATAAATTTCCACACTGCTGAGTGTACAATTCATTGCTATTAGACTTGATATATTTAACCAAAACTATATTTATAGATAAAAGAAGGTGTCAAGTTTATTTGAGTCAACATTGCATTCATTATATCTGGTGCTTCTAATGAACGGTGAACAGTGTGAGATCTTATTCCATTTGCAGAAGTGTAAATATATGCTCTCAGGATGTACGTAAGTGTTGCAGGGACTAAAATTGTACTCACTCGAACCATTATTGGTTGCTCTGCTGGGTTTAACCAAACTGAAATCATTGTTGCCCTCGATATCTAAAACTCGTTCACCCTGCAACTTGTGTACAAAATTAATCCTTGAGTCTGTAACTGTCTAGTAGAAATAATATAAGATTGTTAAGGGTTTGGACATGCTAGAGGCAGGAGACATGTTCCCGATGTTGGGGGAGTCCAGAGCCAGGGGCCACAGTTTAAGAATAAGGAGTAAGCCATTTAGAACGGAGACGAGGAAACACTTTTTCTCACAGAGAGTTGTGAGTCTGTGGAATTCTCTGCCTCGGAGGGTGGTGGAGGCAGGTTCTCTAGAAACTTTCAAGAGAGAGCTACATAGGGCTCTTAAAAATAGTGGAGTCAGCTGATATGGGGAGAAGGCAGGAACGGGGCACTGATTGGGAATGATCAGCCATGATCACATTGAATGGCGGTGCAGGCTCGAAGGGCCGAATGGCCTCTACTCCTGCACCTATTGTCTATTGTCTATAGTAAGTAGAGTAACAAATTACCAAAGTGCGCTGGACAAGAAGATCAACTGGAACATCTGTTGTCCACTTCATGCTCCACTTCAGACAAAGACAAATGTGCCTATTTCCTTCGCTCCATAGATGCTGCTGCACCCGCTGAGTTTCTCCAGCAATTTTGTGTACCAAAGACAAATTAAATCAGCTGGAATGTTGTAGGCTGTGGGCCGAGGAGCTTTATAGTTCAGGGTCGTGACCCAACTCACGGAACTACCTGAATTTTCAACATATTGTGTAAATATTTTATATAAATCATACCTGAAACTCATCAAGACCAAAACTTGCACATTCTGTTTAAATATGAGTAGTAATTGTCCAATCAATGCAAGTTTGACATTGAGGCCGGACGCAAATTGAACAATTCCGCGCTTTGTTTTATGGTCGCTAGGCAGCGAGGACCCTGGTGTCATGGCTGCATCTAAACAATAGCAAGGTTACCAAGGAATAAAGGTTATACTAACCTTGTTGATAATTTTGTTTTTCAATTCATTTATCTTTATAATGTGTGTGTGTGTATATACATACATATATATACATATAAACATACGTATACACATACATACATACATACATACATACATACATACATACATACATACATCCATACATACATACATACATACATATATACATAAGTATACATACATATACATACAATTCAATACGATACCGGTTATTGTCATTTGAACCTCAAATGAAGTTCAAAGGAAATTTGGTTTCTGCAGTTCTACAACAAGAAAAAAAAACAAGACACACAACTAACACAATTAACACAAACATCCATCAACAACCAAACATCAGTGAATCTCCTCCTCACTGTAATGGAAGGCAAAGTCATTGTCTCTCCCCTGTTTTCCATTCTTCTCCCGATGTTAAAGCCCCCGTTGGGCGATGACAAGTCCCGCGGCCATTAAAGCCGCGCCGGGCGATGTAAGGCCCCGCTCTGGTTCGTTTTCAACCCCGCAATTCGGGCGGGCAGAAGTTGCCGTCGCGGGAGCTCTGAAAAGCGGTCTCCCACCAGGGACCCGCGAGCTCCTGATGTCACCGTCCACCGGGCCTGCGGCTGGAGTCTCCGAAGCTCCGACGTCGGGTCACAGCTGCGCGCCACCACAGCTCGCACGCTCCGAAGCCGGCCAGCTCCACGATGGTGAGTTCGCAGGCTCCGTGACTGGAGCCCCCAGGTCGTTCCGGTTGGAGGCCGCTCCACGGTGCCAGGCCCCAACGACAACGGAGACTCGACAGGAAAAAGGTCGGGTCTCCCGTGTAGGGAAGAGATTTCCCCCTCCCCCGCCCCCCACATATACACAGCTAAAAACAATCAATAAACTACACTCAACAGGACAAAAATGTTGACAAAAAAGACAGACAAACTCGAAGGGCCGAATGGCCTAGTCCTGCACCTATTGTCTATTGTCTATTGTCTGTTAACTGCAGAGGCCGCTGCCGCGAAGAGCCACCGTCTTCTCTATACATATACATATACATGTACATATACATATGTGTGTGTGTGTGTATATATATATATATATATATATATATATATATATATATATATATATATACATAATGACTGTAATCATATATATGGTATAATAATATATGGTTTAAAGAGACTGCAACACGGAAATAGGCTCCCCATTGTGTAACATGGGCATTGGACACTAATTAATTAATGTGCAACTTTTGGCAATGACGAGTAATGACTTCCTTCACAATTATAGTTAATCTAAATCTGTGCAAAATTTCATGTAGTTCCGAGACATGGGTCACAAAAGTTGATTTTTGATGCTCGGCCCAACAGCACAGTAATTGTGAGGCAGCTGTTTTGTTGCTAGTTACAGGCCAGCCCCCCCTGCCCCCGCCCCCCCCCTGCCCCGCCCCCATTCACCTCCATAACATTCGGAAGAAGGGTCTTGACATCTGTCTGATGAAGGGTCTCCACCCGAAACGTCACCTATTCCATTTCTCTATTGATGCTGTCTCACCCGCTGTTTCTCCAGTATTTTTGTCCACCTCTAACATGTTGAGACTCTTTTAACCAGCGTGGGGGAATGTGGGACCAGCGGCGATGAGTTTACGCTGAGAGGGGGAAGATAGGTGTGGGGAGACTGAGGATATAGGGGCCTGAGTGGTAGCTTTCCCACTGTGGTGTGAGCTGCGGGAGGAGGTGTTTGAGGCAGGGATTATGTCACCAACATCTGGACAGGTGTGTGGATGGGGACATTTTGGAGGGAGTTTGGTCTAAGGTGGGACTGGTGTAGATGGGTCAGCATGGGAGTGTTGGGCCGAGCGGCCTGTTTCCACGCTGCCTGACTCTATGAGACATTGCGTGAAGTGTTGGGGCTTGTAGGAGATTTCGCAAGAAAGTACCAGGAGAGGGGGGGGGGGTGGTTCGGGTGGGAAGGGACGAATTGACTGGGTTGTGTGTTGTATGTGACGGCTGGTGGGGTGTAAAGGGAGGACAAGGGGAGGGGACTCTGCCCATTTTACGATTGGGGGATGGGGAGAGAGAGCGGAGCGATGGGATATAGAAGAGACCCTGGTCTATAGTTGATGAGGGGAACCCCCGTTCCCTAAAGAATGAGGACATCTCCGATGCCATGGTTTGGAACACCTCATCCTGGGTGCAGATGTGGCGTAGACAGAGGAATTGGGAGTCGGGGATAGAGAGCCTTGTGGGAAAACTCTTTGGAAGAACCATCTGCAGTCTCGCCACTGGCATGGTGTCACTCAGCACAGAAACAGGCCCTTCGGCCCAACTGGCCCCTGCCGACCCTTGCTCATTCCACACTAGTCCCACCCACCTGTATTTGGCCCATAGCTCTCTAAACCTTTGCTATCCATGTACCTGTCCAAATGTGTGTTAATTGTAGAAGCAAAGGATTTCAGATGCTGGTTTAATCCCGTACCTGATAGAAACAGAGTTGGTGTCGGGGGGGTTATGGGGAGAGTGGGGTTAGGAGGGAGAGATAGATCAGCTATGATTGAATGGCAGAGTAGACTTGATGGGCTGAATGTCCCAATCTTGCTCCCATTACTAATGACCTTACGACCTTAACATTCTGGAGCAAAGCAATGGAAAGGTCTCAAACCAAATGTCATTGTCATTTTTCTCCAGAGATGCTGCCTGAGGGGGAACAAATAGAAGATAGAGACAAGGTCCATGAACAGCAGGATTTGAGGTGAGTTCCACTGACCTTCCCAAAGGTATGTGAGCTTCTTCCCACGAAACATTAAACCGGTGAAAAGCGTTCCTGCTCTCATTTGGTTCAATAAATATTTTCTCCACAGTGCCCCAATACCTGATTTTTGCATAAGTTACTAAATACGAAATATTGGTAGACGCAAAATGCTGGAGTAACTCAGTGGGTCAGGCAGCATCTCTGGAGAGAAGGAATGGGTGATGTTTCGGGTCGAGACCCTTCTTCAGACCAGACATTGGTCGCGACCCGAAGCGTCACCCATTCCTTCTCTCCACAGATGCTGCCTGACCCGCTGAGTTACTCCAGCACTCTGTGAAACGTCACCTATCCATGTTCTCCACAGATGCTGCCTGACCCACTGAGTTACTCCAGCACTCTGTGAAACATCACCTATCCATGTTCTCCACAGATGCTGCCTGACCCGCTGAGTTACTCCAGCACTCTGTGAAACGTCACCTATCCATATTCTCCACAGATGCTGCCTGACCCGCTGAGTTACTCCAGCACTCTGTGAAACATCACCTATCCATGTTCTCCACAGATGCTGCCTGACCCGCTGAGTTATGGTGCAGCAGCATCTATGGAGCTAAGGAAATAGGCAACGTTTCGGGCCGAAACCCTTCTGGAAATAGGCAACGTTTCGGGCCGAAACCCGGAAGGGTTTCGGCCCGAAACGTTACCTATTTCCTTAGCTCCATAGATGCTGCCTGACCCGCTGAGTTACTCCAGCACTCTGTGAAACGTCACCTATCC
This sequence comes from Leucoraja erinaceus, assembly GCF_028641065.1. Classification (NCBI taxonomy): domain Eukaryota; kingdom Metazoa; phylum Chordata; class Chondrichthyes; order Rajiformes; family Rajidae; genus Leucoraja; species Leucoraja erinaceus. Next base: position 2,144,639 of record NC_073394.1, read on the forward strand.
ATGTTCTCCACAGATGCTGCCTGACCCGCTGAGTTGCTCCAGCACTCTGTGAAACGTCACCTATCCATGTTCTCCACAGATGCTGCCTGACCCACTGAGTTACTCCAGCACTCTGTGTCTATCTTTGATTTAAACCAGCATCAGCAGTGGCCTACTCCTGCACCTATTTTCTATGTTTCCTACATAATTTTGTTTTTGTTGAGTTCATTATTGTCATGTGTACCGAGGTGCAGTGAAAAACTTTTGTTGCGTGCTATCCAGTCAAAGGAAAGACTATACATGATTACAGTCTAGCTGTCCACAGTGTACAGATAAAGGCAATAGGTGCAGGAGTAGGCCATTCGGCCCTTCAAGCCAGCACCGCCATTCAATGTGATCATGGCTGATCATCCCCAATCAGTACCCCGTTCCTGCCTTCTCCCCATATCCCCTGATTCCACTATCTTTAAGAGCCCTACCTAGCTCTCTCTTGAAAGTATCCAGAGATCCGGCCTCCACCGCCCTCTGAGGCAGAAAATTCCACAGACTCACAACTCTCTGTGAGAAAAAGTGTTTCCTCGTCTCCGTCTAAATGGCTTACCCCTTATTCTTAAACTGTGTGGCCCCCGGTTCTGGACTCCCCCAACATCGGGAACATGTTTCCTGCCTCTAGCATGTCCAAACCCTTAATAATGTTATATGATCCAATAAGATCCCCTCTCATCGTTCTAAACTCTAGAGTGTACAAGCCCAGCCACTCCATTCTCTCAGCATATGACAGTCCCGCCATCCCGGGGATTTACCTGGTGAACCTACACTGCACTCCCTCAATAGCAAGAATGTCCTTCCTCAAACTAGGATAAAGGTACAACATTTGGTGCAGGACGTGACATTGAAGTCTGATTAAACATACTTGGCAGGTCTCCAATGAGGTGGATGGGATATGGGGATGAGACTCTGGCTGATGAACAGGTCCGTTCAAGGTCCTGATAACACATGTAACAAGAGTTATAACAGGTGGCACAGTTAAAAATTAAACGTTATTTGATATACATTAGGACACAAATATGGACAGGAAATGTTTAACAGGACATGGAGAGGAATGTGGGGCAGGTGGGATGAGCATAAATGGTTGGCATGGACAAGGTGGGCCGAAGGGCCTGTTTCTGTGCTGTCTGGACCATAATTCCAATATTCTGATATCTGCAATACATGTCGATTAATATTTAATTTTAAGAAATCATATTTTGGGTGTCAGAATGAGTACTGAATTACAGCACTAAATAAAACACCTTTGATGTAGAGAGAGACTTTTTTTTCCTCTAGTATTTCATACTAGGGCATGACTTCAGAATTAAGGGAGAGAAGTTTAGGGGTAATATGAGGGGGAACTTCTTTACTCAGAGAGTGGTAGCGGTGTGGAATGAGCTTCCAGTGGAAGTGGTGGAGGCAGGTTCATTGGTATCATTTAAAAAATAAATTGGATAGGCATATGGATGAGAAGGGAATGGAGGGTTATGGTATGAGTGCAGGCAGGTGGGACTAGGGGAAAAAAAGTTGTTCGGCACAGACTTGTAGGTCGAGATGGCCTGTTTCCGTGCTGTAATTGTTATATGGTTATACTCATGAAAACATTTTTTTGTTTAAAACAAAGGGAATAACCGTCTTTATTTAGCATCTTTTCCATCCTTCATCCATAATTATTCCCCAAATGTATTCAAAAAAATGAAGAAAAAGTCTATTAAATGAGAAGATAACAACTGCCTCATAAAGGCAATCGCAAGCAAAAAAAAAAATCAAAGTTCCAACGTTGAGGATATTCTGATTATTTATTAATCTACATTCCACAAAAACTTTTCTGCGATTTGGAAAGTTGGAACTCGCTGCTTACACGACTCTCCACGAAGATTATGGACATCTCCCACGAAAGTTGCGGTTAGATTCGAGGCCGTGCTTCTTGGATGGCTACCATTTAAGGCATTCACTTTGAAGCTTGGAAATTAGATCAGATTCAGATTCAGATTCAGTTTTAATTGTCATTGTCAGTGTACAGTACAGAGACAACGAAATGCATTTAGCATCTCCCTTGAAGAGCGACATAGCAAATGATTTGAATAATGCCGGCTTACACTGAAGATAGATGCAAAATGCTGGAGTAACTCAGCGGGTCAGGCAGCATCTGTGGAGAACATGGATAGGTGACGTTTCACAGAGTGCTGGAGTAACTCAGCGGGTGCAGCAGCATCTATGGAGCTAAGGAAATAGGTAACGTTTCGGGCCGAAACCCTTCCGGGTTTCGGCCCGAAACGTTGCCTATTTCCAGAAGGGTTTTGGCCCGAAACGTTGCCTATTTCCTTAGCTCCATAGATGCTGCTGCACCATAACTCAGTGGGTCAGGCAGCATCTGTGGAGAACATGGATAGGTGACGTTTCACACAGTGCTGGAGTAACTCAGCGGGTCAGGCAGCATCTGTGGAGAACATGGATAGGTGACTTTTCACAGAGTGCTGGAGTAACTCAGCGGGTCAGGCAGCATCTGTGGAGAACATGGATAGATGACGTTTAATAAATAATAATAAGTGTCCGGGGGGGGGTGGTGATTGGCAGTCACCGAAGTACGGTGACAGAAATTAAAAAATCCGATTACAAAACGCATGCTTTTTTAAAAATACCTGAAGGAAGCCAAGAGTGAAAGGGATTACAGGGTGTGATTGGAGCTTCTAAAAAGGGTTTAACACACAATGCAAGATTAAATGGTGAACGTTGGCTGATGTCTATCCGCATGTGATACACATTTGACACTGTTTCTCCATCAGTGCTGTGTGACTTGTGGGACTGTCTCACCATACGAGTTTACCCAAGAGCTCTCCCGAATTTATATAAAAATCAATCTCGTGGTAACTTACAAAATTCTTAAGGGGTTGGACAGGCTAGATGCAGGAAGATTGTTCCCGATGTTGGGGAAGTCCAGGACAAGGGGTCACAGCTTAAGGATAAGGGGGAAATCCTTTAAAACCGAGATGAGGAGAACTTTTTTCACACAGAGAGTGGTGAATCTCTGGAACTCTCTGCCACAGAGGGTAGTCGAGGCCACAGTTCATTGGCTATATTTAAGAGGGAGTTAGATGTGGCCCTTGTGGCTAAAGGGGATCAGAGGGTATGGAGAGAAGGCAGGTACGGGATACTGAGTTGGATGATCAGCCATGATCATATTGAATGGCGGTGCAGGCTCGAAGGGCCGAATGGCCTACTCCTGCACTTAATTTCTATGTTTCTATGTTTCTATAAACATGTAGTATGTACGTCGGAGCACGGGACGACTCTTCGCGGCTCGTAACGCTAACGGTGGGTACTCGGGAAACGCAGTAAGCACGGGAAGACTCGTGAAGATTTTTCAACATGTTGAACAATGTCCACGAGAGCCCCGAGTACCCACCAGCAGCTATTACCGTAATTCTCCGAGTTTGAATCGGGGGGTAACTCGGGAGAACTCTTGAATTAGATCGTACAGTGGGACAGCCCCATAAGGGGGAAGGCCTTTTAGGACTGAGATGAGGTAAAACATTTTCACCCAGTGTTGCGAATCTGTGGAATTTGTTTGCCACAGACAATTGAGTTTGGTTTGAACTCGATGGGGTTTGCCACCTTTGTGTTCACCCCTCTCTCTCCGCCCCTCCCCCACCCGAGTCGCCCTACTAGTTTCACTGTCGTCCCGCTTAATTTCACTCTTTATCACCTTTTCCGCAGCCAACAATGAACCATTGTGGGCTCCACCTTTCCTTGATCATCGTTGCTGGCTTTGATTCGTTTTTTTTCCCACCTTTCATTCATTTTTTCTTTGTACCTTTTCATACCTCTGGCCTCCCCCTCCCCTGACTCTCAGTCTGAAACATAGAAACATAGAAAATAGGTGCAGGAGTAGGCCATTCGGCCCTTCGAGCCTGCACCGCCATTCGATATGATCATGGCTGATCATCCAACTCAGTATCCCATCCCTGCCTTCTCTCCATACCCGCTGATCCCTTTAGCCACAAGGGCCACATCTAACTCCCTCTTAAATATAGCCAATGAACTGGCCTCAACTACCGTCTGTGGCAGAGAATTCCAGAGATTCACCACTCTCTGTGTGAAAAATGATTTTCTCATCTCGGTCCTAAAAGACTTCCCTCTTATCCTTAAACTGTGACCCCTTGTCCTGGACTTCCCCAACATCGGGAACAATCTTCCTGCATCTAGCCTGTCCAACCCCTTAAGAATTTTGCAAGTTTCTATAAGAACCCCCCTCAATCTTCTGAATTCCAGCGTGTAGACTGGTCTCAACCCGAAACGCCACCTATTCCTTCTCTCCAGAGATGCTGCCTGTCCCGCTGAGTTACTCTAGCTTTTTGTATCTATCTTCAGTGTAAACCAGCATCAGCAGTTCCTTCCTACACATTTTGTCTGCTCCACTGTGAAATCGCCTCAAGGGTTACCTCCGTGGTTTAAATCGCCCTTACTCAGTTTGCTCTCCCTGACTGCCATAGATGCAGATTGTGCCTGAATGGTTAGTTTATTTTTTAAATTTACAGATTACAGCGCGGAAACAGGCCCTTCGGCCCAACGGGTCCGCGCGGACCAGCGCTCCCCGCACACTAACACTATCCTACACACACTGGGGACAATTTACATTTGTACCAAGCCAATGAACCTACAAACCTGCACGTCTTTGTAGTGTGGGAGGAAACCGGAGCACCCGGAGAAAACCCACGCAGGTCACGGGGAGAACGTGCAAACTCCGTACAGTCGGTACCCGTGGTCAGGAACGAACCCGGGTCTCTGGCGCTGTGAGGCAGCAACTCTACTGCTGCGCCCCATTGGGTCTGAATACTATGAAAGATTTTCAGTGCAGGAGGAAGATTTGGTGAGCGGAATCGAACGTGCGTTTCAGTGCAGGGGAGAATCTTCCCAGATGCAAGTAAATGGGAAAGTAACGGCAAGGCAGAACGTTAAATGAAACTGGTTCCCTTTATATTTAGTTCTTTACGTACTGGATCATCGTCTATTTAAAGAAGAGGGCACATTTTATGAAACTTTGCTAATTATATCTAAATTATAATCAATAGCAGTGTGAAATCGAGTTGTTCTCCCTTCATTCATCGGAGTGTTAATATATGCACCATCAAGATGCCTCAAAGTGTTGGACTAATTAGAATAGGGATATGTGCGATTCATACTTTGTGAATCATTCAATATTTCCCTCTGTTTGTAAATTACTCCAGTAACTTTAAGCAGAAATAACACTTGGATTTTCAATCTTATGCTTCCCTTGATTGCTTGTCATCTTGGGATTTAACAAGAGATTTTGCCCTTTAATTTTTTATTTTTTTTTACACAATTAGGAGATGACTCATTGCGTGTGTGGGCATAAAGGTTCTTTCGGGCAATCACGTACAAACTCTACTCATTCAAGTCTGATAATTGCTCTGCTAATGTCGAGTTAAATTCGCACGTCAAAAAACCTACCTTAAATAATTGGTAAATGGTCTGTGATGAATAATCTGAAAATAAATCCTCTGATCCTTATTGCAAAGTGTTCTATCGTCACAGTCAATGGCTCCGTGCAAGCGATGGAGACTTAAAGTACAGAAACAGGCCGTTCGGCCCATCCAGTCCGCGCCGACCAGCGATCCCCGCACACTAACACTATCCTACACACGCTAGATGACAATTTACATGTATACCAAGCCAGTTAACCTACAAACCTGCACGTCTTTGGGGTGTGGGAGAAAACCGGAGCACCCGGAGAAAACCAACGCAGGTCACGGGAAGAACGTGCAAACTCCGTACAGACAGCACTCGTAGTCAGGATCGAACCCGGGTTTCCGATGCTGTGAGGAAGCAGCTCTACCCGCTGCACCACCGTGCCGCCTCTGACAGATATTTCACACAGAGGGTGGTGGCATGTGGAGCAAGCTGCCAGAGGAGGTACTTGGGGCAGCTGCTATAAATGAATGAATGAATAAGTTTATTGGCCAAGTATTCACATACAAGGAATTTGCCTTGGTGCTCCAACAACAAGTGACAACATGACACACAGTGACAGGAATGACACATAAAACATTAAACATTAATAATAAAACATTATTGATTAAACATGTGAATTAAATAAAATGCCAGAGCAAAAGGAGGCTACAGATTTTTGGTTATTGAGTAGAGCTAGACGGATAGAAACTGTTTTTATGTCTGGCTGTGGCAGCTTTGACAGTCCGGAGTCGCCTTCCAGAGGGAAGTGATTCAAAGAGTTTGTGGCCAGGGTGAGAGGGGTCAGAGATGATCTTGCCCACTCGCTTCCTGGCCCTTGCAGTGTACAGTTCATCAATGGAGGGAAGGTTGCAGCCAATAACCTTCTCAGCTGATCGGACGATTCGCTGCAGCCTCCGGGTGTCGTGCTTGGTGGCTGAGCCAAACCAGACCATGATGGAGAAGGTGAGGACAGACTCTACGATGGCCGTGTAGAATTGGACCATCATTGCCTGTGGCAGATTGTGCTTCCTCAGCTGCCGCAGGAAGTACATCCTCTGTTGGGCCTTTTTGACTGTGGAGTCGATGGTAGCCCCCCACTTAAGGTCCTTGGAGATGATGGTTCCCAGGAACTTAAAAGTCTCTACAGATGTGACTGTGGTGTTGTTGATGGTGAGTGGGGTGAGGGGAGGGGGAGCTCTCCTAGTCTACAATCAATTCCACTGTCTTAAGAACATTGAGCTCCAGGTTGTTGCGATGGCACCAGGACACCAGCTGTGACACTTCCTGTCTGTAGGCAGATTCCTCCACATCCTGGATCAGTCCAATCAGGGTTGTGTCGTCCGCAAACTTGAGAAGCTTGACAGGGGAGTCAGTGGAGGTGCAGTCGTTGGTGTAGAGAGAGTAGAGGAGAGGAGAGAGTACGCAGCCTTGCGGTGCTCCTATGCTGAGTGTTTGCAGGTCCGAGATGTGCTTTCCCAGCCTCACATGCTGATTCCTGTCTGTCAGGAAACTGGTGATCCACCGACAGAGGGGTTCAGGCACAGTCAACTCGGAAAGTGTAGAGTGTTGTAGCTCTGGCACAATGCCTTTAAACAACATTTGAAAGGCATTTGGGCAGATTACGTGGAACGGTAAGGTTTAGAGGGATTAGGCTGGTGTGACTAGTGTAGATGGAACTTCTTCATTAGCATGGGCTAGTTGGGCTGAAGGGTCTGTTTCCATGCTGTCTGATCTGATCTCGATATTTGGATTAGGAGGGTGATTTGATCATTGTCTTCAAGAGAGAGAGTTAGATTTAGCTCTTAGGGCTAAAGGAATCAAGGGATGTGGGGAGAAAGCAGGAACGGGGTACTGATTCTAGATGATCAGCCATGATCACTTTGAATGGCGGTACTGGCTCGAAGGGCCGAATGGCCTACTCCTGCACCTATTTCCTATGTTGCTATGGATTCTGAGGGTGACTTGATCATTGCAATGGTTGTGGATCTAATTTAAAATTTCTCCAGACTGTAAATATTTGTGGAAATTCATTGGACAATGATTACTGGCCTATTGATGAGAAATACTTTGGGGGAAAAAAAGGTTTTACAGGATTTTAGTAACTATTTTGGTATTGCGAAGAAACTTCTAAGTTGCTAAAACAACTTAAGGGAGCTTTAAGTTCTTTGGAATCAATATTACCAATGCTCTGTCATGGACAGACCAGAATGAAGCAACAAGCAAGAAGTCACACCATCACCTCCACGGGAGACTGTGGAGAATCAACATGTCTCTAAAGACTCTTACAAACTTCTACAGATGCGCCACAGGTTGCAACACAGCTTGGTTTAGGAATAGCTCAGCCCCAGACCAAAATAAATTGTAGAGAGGTGTAGATGTAGCCCAGTCCATCACACACACACCACACTCCCCACCATTGTAGATGTAGCCCAGTCCATCACACACACACCACACTCCCCACCAGTGTAGATGTAGCCCAGTCCATCACACACACACCACACTCCCCACCATTGTAGATGTTGCCCAGTCCCACACACACACCACACTCCCCACCATTGTAGATGTAGCCCAGTCCCACACAGCCCACACTCCCCACCATTGTAGATGTAGCCCAGTCCATCACACACACCACACTCCCCACCATTATAGATGTAACCCAGTCCATCACACACACCACACTCCCCACCATTATAGATGTAACCCAGTCCATCACACAGACCACACTCCCCACCATTGTAGATGTAGCCCAGTCCCACACACACACCACACTCCCCACCATTGTAGATGTAGCCCAGTCCATCACACACACCACACTCCCCACCATTGTAGATGTAGCCCAGTCCATCACACACACACACCACACTCCCCACCATTGTAGATGTAACCCAGTCCATCACACACACCACACTCCCCACCATCGACTCCATCTACACTTCACGCTGCCTCGGGAAAGCAGCCGACATCATCAAAGACTCGTCCTTGTCCCACCCCGGTCATTCCTTCTACTCCCCGCTCCCGTCCGGCAGAAGGTACAGAAGCTCGACAGCGTGCACCACCAAACTTAGGAACAGCTTCTTCCCCTCTGTTATCAGGCTTCTGAACGGCCCTTCCATAAGCTAGGGTACTGTCCGATTCACCTCTACCCCATTGCGGACATTGGACTTTGTCTGTGGAACTGATGCACTACAACGCTGAGAACTATATTCTACACTCTGTATCTTCCCCTTTACTCTACCTGTTGGACTTGAGTTTGACTTTATTGTAGAAACAAAGAACTGTAGATACTGGTTTACACCAAAGATAAACACAGAGTGCTGGAGTAACTCAGCGGGTCAGGCAGCATCTCAGGATAAAAAGGATGGGTGACGTTTCGGGTTGTGATTCTTCTTCAGTCTGAAGAAAGGTCCTGACCTGAAACGCCAGTTACTCCAGCATCTTTGACATGTGATAGCAGCAGAATTAGGCCATTCGGCCCACCAAGTCTACTCTGCCATTCAAAAATAGGCCCTACAGAGAGTGGTGAGGACAGCGGAGAAGATCACCAGATCAACCCAACCAGCAATCCAGGACCTATACCCATCTCGCTGTCGCAAGAGAGCAACCAATATCATCAAAGACACCAGCCACCCAGCACACAAACTGTTCACCCTCCTACCATCCGGCAATCGTTACCGCACCATGCGGAGCAAAACCACCAGATTCAAAAACAGCTTTTTTCCTCAGGCCATCAGACTAGAATAGAATAGAATAGTTTCTTTATTGTCATTGTAACATGGGCCATGTACAACAAAATTTAAAATGTCAGCCAGTCAGTGCAGCATTCAAACATTTCTAAAGCTAACGAAACATCCACGGTAAAATAATAAAGATAAGCAAATAAATAAATATCACAGACAAAGCACGCATGCACACCCAACCCTCCATCCTTCTGTCGATTTCACCGTTACCACGGTCCCTTAGTCTGTATCGCCCCTGCGTTCCTTGGCGGCTACATTTAGTGTTTTTATAGCAGTGGGGTAAAAACTGTTTTTTAGTCTATTTGTCCTTGTCCTTGTGGATCTGTACCGTCTGCCTGACGGCAACAGTTCAAACAGGGAGTGTCCGGGGTGGGAGATGTCCTTTATTATATTCTGGGTTTTTTTGGTGCAGCGGGAACTGTGTAGGTCCTCCAAGGTAAGGAGAGGGCAGCCGACAATCCTCTGGGCGTTGTCAATGGCCCTCTGGACACACTCCTCAACACACTCAAGAAAATTCCATGAACATTACACAAACTAACACCAATTGACTGTCAAAATAACTTTAATTCAATGTCTGCAGTATGCCATTTGCACTTTTCTATATTGCACCTTTTATTATTGCACCTTAATAACATACCACAAAATTTTACTATACTCTGGCACACTGTGAATATTTTATATAATGTATATGTCCTGTCTATTTTTATTGGTATATAGTCTGTCTGTGTTATAAATATTACTTGCACGTTTGGAGTATGGGGAAACGCAATTTCAATCCTCTGTGTAACTACTTGTTGCATTATTTGAATTGACAATAAAGTTGACTTTACTCATGGCTGATCTATCTCTCCCTCCCAACCCCGTTCGCCTGCCTTCTTCCCATAACCCCTGACACCTGTACTAATCAAGAGCCTAAGGTAGACAAAAATGCTGGAGGAACTCAGTGGGTGAGGCAGCATCAATGGAGGGAAGGAATGGGTGACGTTTCGGGTCGAGACCCTTCTTCAGGCAAAAAAACACCTCCAACGGGATCCCACCACTGGCCACATCTTCCCATCTCCTCCTCTTTAGGTAAACAAAAAAAATATGTTTGCCTCAACAAGGACCTCTATCTATCTCTGCCTGAAAATACCCACTGACTTGGCCTCCACTGACTTGGCCTCCACTGACTTGGCCTCCACTGACTTAGCCTTCTGTGGCAATGAGTTCCACTTGATTGTATTGATGTATGGAACTCTCTGATCTACTGGGCAACACACAAAGCGCAGCTATTAACTGTACCTCGTTACACGTGACAATGATAAACGTCACGACATTGCCAGCAGGCGCTGAGACCGTACGCGCTGACTTAGTTGCGCTCCACGCAGCTTTGGTTGGAGTCGGCAAGCAACAATTCCAAGGTTTAATCATTATTTTTTGCGCCGCAGCACCGAGATCGTATTGTGTTGCCAGAATATGGGGATGGTTTGTGAGTGTTTAGCAGCCGGCGAGAGTTCACATAGCAGCCGGGTTGGTCTCTGGGGTGGTGAGGCCACAGGAGGTCTAGGGAACAATCTGCTCAAAAGGTTAGCTTGGCTGACTCAGTCCCCCAGTACAATCTGCTGTGCAGATCCGATGTGCTGGCTCGTGCTGAGTGCTGCCTGAGCTGACGTTACGGACATGGTGACGGATGCCCGGTCCACCCCTCCCCCCCACCGGTCACGTCCCGGCCACGTGGTGCGTGAACGCCACAACTTTACCCCGGCAACGACCGACTCTGGCAAGTTATCAACGAGACAGAGAGAGAAAGAGAGAGAGAGAGAGAGCTCCAGCCTACATGCCATGTAGAGCCCTCGTGTGTGTGCGTGTAGCAGGTCGTGCAGCACGGTGGCGCATCGGTAGTGTTGCTGCCTTACAGCGCTTGCAGCGCCAGTGACCCGGGTTCCATCCCGACTGCGGCTGCTGTCTGTACGGAGTTTGCACATTCACCCCGTGACCTGCGTGGGTTTTCTCCGAGATCTTCGGTTTCCTCCCTGCAGGTTTGCAGGTTAATTGGCTTGGTGTAGGTGTAAATTGTCCCTAGTGTGTGTAGGATAACGTTAGTGTGCGGTGTGTGTGTGTGTGTGTGTGTGCGTGTGTGTGTGTGTGCGTGTCTGTGTGTGTGTGTGCGTGTGTGTGTGTGTGTCTGTGTGTGTGCGTGTGTGTGTGTGTGTGCGTGCGTGCGTGCGTGCGTGTGTGTGCGTGTGTGTGTGCATGTGCGTGTTCCACTCTGACAGTCGCCTGAAAAATCACCTAGAGAGGGACAGGCCCGTGACTTGGAACAGCACAACAGACCGTAAACACAGGACTCTGTAAAACCCATAGTAAGCAACAAAAAGGTTGAGTTCACACCTATACATGAAGACACGGTGGCGCAGCGGTAGAGTTGCTGCCTCACAGCGCCAGAGACCCGTGTTCCATCCCAACTACAGGGAGTGTGCATGTTCTCCCCGTGACCTGCGTGGGTTTACTCTTGCGATCTTCGGTTTCCTCCCACACTCCAAACATGTTGTACAGGTTTGTAGGTTAACTGGCTTGGTATAAGTGTAAATTGTCCCTAGTGCGTGCAGGATAGCGTTAGTGTGCGGGGATCGCTGGTCGGCGCGGACTCGGTGGGCCGCATGGCCTGTTTCCGCGCTGTATCTCTAAACTAAACTAAACATATTTTAAAAGCCCATAATAAACAACGAAATAAAATCAGTGTGTATTTAAAAATACAGGCAAGTAAATGTTTTGGGTTGTTAAATAAAAGCATAAGAATGTATAGTTTAGATTAGAGATAATAATAATAATAATAATAATAATAATAATAATAATAATAATAATAAATAATAATAATCTTATTTATATAGCACATTTTTAGTCAACTTGCATTGACCCCAAAGTGCTTCACATAATTACATTACATTTACACACAGGCAAAGGTGGGTGAAGTGTCTTGCCCCAAGGACACAACGACAGTATGCACTCCAAGCGGGATTCGAACCGGCTACCTTCCGGTTGCCAGCCGAACACTTAGCCCATTGCGCCATCTGTCGTCCCACTACAGCGTGTAAATAGGCCCTTCGACCCACTAAGTCCGTGCCGACCAGCGATCACCCACATAAAGTTCTGTTCTACACACGAGGGCCAAATAACCTACAAACCCCGCGCGTCTCTGGGGTGCGGGAGGAAAACCGGAGCGCCCGGAGAAAACCCACGCGGGTCACGGGGAGAACGTACAAACTCCGTACAGACAGCACCCGCAGTCGGGATCGAACCCGTGTCTCTGGCGCTGCAAGCGCTGGAAGGCGGCAATTCTACCGCTACGCCACCGTGACTGCCACAGTGATGAGGAAAGTAGACAAAAATGCTGGAGAAGCTCAGCGGGTGCAGCAACATCTATGGAGCGAAGGAAATAGGCAACGTTTCGGGCCGAAACCCTGAAGGAAATAGGCAACGTTTCGGGCCGAAACCCTGAAGGAAATAGGCAACGTTTCGGGCCGAAACCCTGAAGGAAATAGGCAACGTTTCGGGCCGAAACCCAGAAGGAAATAGGCAACGTTTCGGGTCAAAACCCTGAAGGAAATAGGGCAACGTTTTCGGGCCGAAACCCTGAAGGAAATAGGCAACGTTTCAGGCCAAAAACCCTTAAGGAAATAGGCAACGTTTCGGGCCGAAACCCTGAAGGAAATAGGCAACGTTTCGGGCCGAAACCCTGAAGGAAATAGGCAACGTTTCGGGCCGAAACCCAGAAGGAAATAGGCAACGTTTCGGGTCGAAACCCTGAAGGAAATAGGCAACGTTTCGGGCCGAAACCCTTCCGGGTTTCGGCCCGAAACGTTGCCTATTTCCTTCGCTCCATAGATGCTGCTGCACCCGCTGAGTTTCTCCAGCATTTTTGTCTACCTTCGATTTTCCAGCATCTGCACAGTTCCTTCTCAAACAACCAGTGATGATAAAAAATGGATAAAGCCAATTTAATGCATTAAATCCGTAACGAGATTGTCGAACAATATCGTGGGAGCACACACACACAAAGTAATTTTTACATTCAGTATAGATATCTGTAAATACTTTCATCAAAATGCTTGATCACGCTGGATATGTGGAGCCTGTTGATGATACAGGTTGGAACGATAACACTACACCTACTGCAATCCATTACGGCTAATAAGCTTCTGTCAAGAGGCTGGTTAGAGACATAGACTGGTGATGTTAGTGTTCTGGGTGACAGACCCTGACAAGCCCTTGAGACAAGCAAAGTCCCGGCGCTTGTTTGCAGTGGTAATAACCTCATGCCATGCCTCATTTCCTCAGTTAATACCCTTTCCGTCCTGATATTTATTTGACTTCAATATTACACTCAGAGCCGTAGAGCAGAGTGACTCACACACACACACACGCACACACGCACACACGTTGCCTCTCAGCAGGAACATTCTCCCAGGCTCACAAAACAACGTGATCATTTATAAAGCAAACCTCAATTGTCCTTTCTCACGGTGTTATTTAAATGGGCTCATGACTTCACCCCGCCATGAGCCACTGACAAAGTCATCCACAATGTAACCTTCGTTTTGCTTCAACTCTTTGTTTTTAAAAAAAGTTTTGCCGAGTGAATCGGGCATCGAGACATCTTGCATGTGGGGTCATTGTACAGTTTCATTCATAAACAGCGTTTGAAGTGGTGTGAGTCAAAATGTTGTCCTATGATTTTTGACGGGGAGTTTTGCAAGTATAATATTTCCCCATCGTTTTAATACGCAGCAATGAATGAAGATTCTGTGGCCATGTCTCCATTGGATGTCACGCTGCACATTCATTAACCTTCCACACAATTCATCATTATCCTCAGAATTAAAGGACGTTCTTTTAGGACGGAGATGAGGAGGAATCTCTTTAGTCAGAGGGTGGTGAATCTGTTGAATTCCCTGCCAATGATGGCTCATCGCGGTGTGTGTCTGCATCACCTTGGCTTTGCACCGTGTGAATTACAGACAGCGCTCCCCTCCCCGCTTTCCCTAATGTGTGTGTGTGTGTGTATATATGTGTGCGTGTGTGTGTGCGTGTGCGTGTGCGTGTCTGTGTGTGTCTGTGTGTGTCTGCGTGTGTGTGTGTGTCTGCGTGTGTGTGTGTGTGTGTGTGTGTGTGTGTGTGTGTGTGTGTGTGCGTGTGTGTGTGCGTGTGTGTGTGCGTGTGTGTGTCTGTGTGTGTGTCTGTGTGTGTGTGTGTGTGTGTGTGTGTGTGTGTGTGTGTGTATATATGTGTGTGTGTGTGTGTCTGTGTGTGTGTGTGTCTATGTGTGTGTGTGTGCGTGTGTGTGCCCGGTTTTTCAGGCGAGTGCTGTGAGCTTGACATTCCCCGGCAGAGCCGCTGTGAGACATGCCCTTTCATGCCCTTTAGATAGAGTGGATGTGGAGAGGATGTTTCCACTGGTGGGAGAGTCTCGGACCAGAGGTCACAGCCCCAAAATTAAAGGGCTCTCTTTGAGAAAGGAGCTGAGGAGGAACTTCTTTAGTCAGAGGGTGGTGAATCTGTGGATATTTGCCACAGAGGGCTGTGGAGGCCAAATCTGTGGATATATTTTAAGGCAGAGATGGACAAATCCCAGATTAGAACGGGTGTCAAGGGTTATGGGGAGAAGGCAGGAAATGGGATTAGGAGGCAGAGATCAGCCATGATTGAATGGCGTAGTGGACTCGATGGGCCGAATGGCCTAATTCTGCTCCTATAACGTGAACTTGTGTAACGTCACTGTTCAGCTAAACTCTTTAGAGAATGTCTTGCAACAAGATCATATCCTGAAGTCAAATACATCCCATCACAGTTAGGATTATTCCACGGAGCGGTAAATGGACAATTTATAAATCATCACCTGGAATTCCAGATCAGAACACCAGTAGAAATTAGTGAACGAAATCTGTGCAACTTTCCTCTTTTCTACCCAGAGAGTTGTGAATCTGTGGAATTCTCTGCCACAGAAGGCAGTGGAGGCCGATTCACTGGATGTTTTCAAGAGAGAGTTGGATTTAGCTCTAAGGGCTAACGGAATGAAGGGATATGGGGAGAAGGCAGGAACGGGGTACTGATTGGGGATAATCAGCCATGATCACATTGAATGGCGGCGCAGGCTCGAAGGGCTGAATGGCCTCTACTCCTGCACCTATTTTCTATGTTTCTAGTTGGGTGATCGATGGGCTGAAGGGCCTGTTTCCACGCTGTATGTTTCAATCAAAGTGAGCAGTCTGCTAATTCAATAAATAACTATAACACAAAGCTGTAATCCACCGAGACTTCTGGACTAAGTGGGAACCATGTCTTCTGAACATAAGCATTAGTAACGTTCGACATGGCTTCAATGTGAAGATAACTTCCTGGGCTATCAGTAAACTAGTGAAACATTAATCCTGCTCTTGTAAATAACTGCCGCCCACAGACTCCAGTGAGATGAATAATTTTCTGACCCAGTCCATTTCATCACACATTAAATATTCAATACTTTAACAAAATAAGCATATTAATAAACTTCCTCGCTTACGCAGCAAAGTTTTTAGTTTGTGCAGGGAGGAACTGCAGATGCTGGTTTAAACCGAAGCAAGAGGCAAAGTGCTGGAGTACTTGGCCTGGTCGGGCAGCACCTCTGGAGAAAGGAAACGGGTGACGTTTCGGGTCGGGCCACCTGTTCCTGTTTGTGGTTCAGAGTTTAGTTTAGAGATGCGGAGTGGGAACAGGACCTTCGGCCCACCTCAGACACTTGTTCTATCCTACACACGCCAGTGGCAATTTGCAGAAACCAATTGACCTACAAACCTGCACGAAATATCTTTGAAATGTGGGAGGAAACCGGAGCACCCGGAGGAAACCCACGCAGTCACGGGGAAAACGTGCAAACTCCGCACGCGGACAGCACCTGATGTAAGGATCGAACTCGTGACTCTGGCGCCGTGAGGCAGCAGCTCTACCCGCTGCACCACTGCATTGCCACTAAAGACTTTGGTGTCATGGTGTCATCCATGTTCCCCACAGATGCTGCCTGACCCACTGAGTTACTCCAGCACTCTGTGAAACGTCACCTATCCAATGCATTTCGTTGTCTCTGTACTGTACACTGACAATGACAATAAATTGAATCATTTCATTTCATTTCATTATTTTTTCTTTTTTTTTTTTTCTCCACAGATGCTGCCTGACCCGCTGAGTTACTCCAGCACTCTGTGAAACGTCACCTATCCATGTTCTCCACAGATGCTGCCTGATCCGCTGAGTTACTCCAGCACTCTGTGTCCACTTTTGTTCTCATCTCCGGCAGAGAAGTGGCTGGGTTGCTAGTGTAAATGCCACGATGCCTACCTGACGACCCTTCTTCAGACTGACGTCGAGACCCTTCTTCAGACTGATGTGGAGGTGGGGGAGGGGCGGGTTCCCGCCCCTCCCCTATCTCCACATCAGTCTGAAGAAGGGTCTCGACCCGAAACGTCACGCATTCCTTCTCTCCAGAGATGCCGCCTGTCCCGCTGAGTTACTCCAGCACTCTGTGAAACGTCACCCATCCCTTCTCTCCAGAGATGCTGCCTGTCCCACTGAGTTACTCCAGCATTCTGTGTCTATCTTCACATACAATGGTCTTGTTTGATCTCATTGTCATAAGGTGCAATGTATTGTGTATGCCAGCCTTTACTTACAGCTTTCCCATTCTCCCCATCCCACCCACCCAAAACGCTTCTCGTTTTCACCCAACAAACAACTAACAATGGCCTGCTTCCTTTACCATCATTACTTTTTTGCAAATCTTTCATTCATTTCTTCTCTATCTCTCCACATCTCCGTCTATATCCCTCGTTGACCTTATCCCTGACTCTCAGTCTGATGAAGGGACTCGACCCGAAACGTCACCCATTCCTTCTCTCCAGAGATGCTCCAGCATTTTGTGTCTGTCTTCGCTTTTAACCAGTTCCTCCCAACACATATTAATTCAATTCAATTCAACGTTATTGTCATTGCACAGATACAAGTTTGGGTACAACGAAATGCAGTTTAGCGTCAGTCCGTGGTAATAATGCAATATAGAAATACAAATACAGAATAAGCAAACAATGTGGACGGAGAGACTGGAGAAATCTATCGGCAGGGCTCCGAGTTCAGCAGTGTGATTGTGTTGTTGTAGAAGCTGTTCCTCATCCTACTAGTACGTGACCTGAGGCTCCTGTACCGCCTCCCTGATGGGAGGAGGGCAAACAGTCCATGGTTGGGGTGTGAGGGGTCTTTGATGATCTTCCCAGCCCGTCTCAGACACCGTTTTCGGTGGAGGGCATCCATGGCAGGGAGCGGGGCACCGATGATGTTCTGCGTGGTTTTCACCACCCGTTGTAGTGCCTTCCTGTCCGCTACGGTGCAACTGCTGTACCATACCGTGAAGCAGGGTCAGGATGCTTTCGATGGTGCTAAGCGGGTCGAAAGTTGGTACAGCTGGGGGGACAGGTGGTCAGGAGCCTCCTCAGGAACCATGGTGGGCACAACGAAAATCGCAGTTAGCGGTTTGCCGCGACGGGAGTGGGTTATAGAAACGTCACTCCCGTCAGAATAAAGCACTTTTCTTGATCCTCCTCAGGAAAAAGGTTGAGGGACTTTTTGACAGATCCGAGGTGTTGAGGTACCAGTATTTTATTTGACAGTACCAGAGACTGTGGTGGAAGTAATTGTGTTTTTGTTATCCGAGTAGTTGGAAACCTAGGACAGATCTACCCTGAGGAATTTGTAGTTGGAGACGCGCTCCACCTCGGTCCCGTTTATATGGATGGGGGTATGTCTGCCCCCTCTGTTCTTCCTGAAGTCAACAATAATTTCCTTCGTCTTCTTGGAGTTGAGGACGAGGTTATTGTTGGCACACCAGGTTGTCAGGTGTTGGACTGTAGGCTGACTCGTCATTGTCACTGATCAGTCCTACCACCGTGGTGTCGTCGGCAAATTTAATGATGGCGTTGGAACCATTCTTAGGGATGCAGTCGTGAATAATGGTTCCCAATCATCCCAGTAGCATTAATGTTACCATTTGCATTGATTGAGTTGCCTTCATGATAAATAAATAAACTCTAATAAACGATATCAGCTGATATTAGGCACATGAACTAACTGAGATGCTTCGAGATTATTTGCTTTAATAAGAGCCGCCTCATTTCAATATCTTCCTAATAAGCACTCATTTCTAAGTTATACAATTACCAATGGTTTATTTTAGTTTGGAAGTATTTAGAGAATGTAAAAGTTGGCTTCTCTTCCCCTCCTCAAGGGACTGACATGCTCAAAGTAGTTAAAGCTTTTTGGAAGCAATTTTTCTTTTGTTTTATCAATGTGCCTTCGAAAATCTACATCTAAAGCAAATCATAATAACATTTCATCAGCAGCCTGACACTTGTGTGGGCGTTGCAAACCATTGGAGAGGAATTCCAGGAACTAAATCATTTAACTGTTAGTCTACTGCATCTTCTCAGCGTTGACTGGATTACGATACGATGGAACGTTATTGATCACAGGAGGGAAATCAGAAACATAGAAACAAAGAAAACACATCTGCAGGAGTAGCTTCAGGCCAGCTCCGCCATTCAATGTGATCATGGCTGATCATCCACAATCAGTACCCCGTTCCTGCTTTCTCCCCATATCCCTTGATTCCGTTAGCCCTAAGAGCTCAATCTAACTCTCTCTTGAAATTGATCTGCCAACAATCAGTGTACTCCACAACAGAAGAGGGAGGAGTTGTACAGTTTGATAGCCGCAGGGAAGAAGGATCTCCTGTGGCGTTCTGTGCTGCATCTTGGTGGGACCAGTCTGTTGCTGAAGGTGCTCCTCAGGTTGACCAGTGTGTGATGGAGGGGGTGAGCTGCATTGTCCAGGATGCTCCACAGTTTGAGCAGCATCCTCCCCTCCAAGACCAACCTCCCGTGGATCCAACTCCACCACCCAGACGGAGCCGGCCTTCCTGAGGAGTTTGTTGATCCTGTTGGCGCCTGCTGGGTGTCAGGGGTTATGGGGAGAAGGCAAGAGAATGGAGTTAGGAGGGAGAGATAGATCAGCCATGATGGATGGCAGAGTAGACTTGATGGGCCGAATGTCCCAATCTTGCTCCCATTACTAATGACCTTATGACCTTAACATTCTGGAGCAAAGCAATAGAAAGGTCTCAAACCAAATGTCATTGTCATTTTTCTCCAGAGATGCTGCCTGAGGGGGAACAAATAGAAGATAGAGACAAGGTCCATGAACAGCAGGATTTGAGGTGAGTTCCACTGACCTTCCCTTCATGAATTGTTGGAATCCTCAGTTTCAGTTGAGTTTATTGTCACGTGTACCGAGGTACAGTGAAAAGCTTTTGTTGCGCGCTAACCAGTCAGCAGAGAGGCAATACATGATTACAGTCAAACTATTTTTAGTGTATAGATTCATAATAACATTTAGTAGCAATGTTACAAAATTTTGAGATTTAAAAAATCAAGTCTGCAATTTATCCCATCAGATAAAGCATAACAATAAGTTTAATTTGACACCAAATTCACTTTCATATCTCAAGTATTAAAAAAGTTATGACCATTTTCATACTCGGAAATTAGCATCTTGTTCCCTATTGATTTTCAATGGACATTACAAAAAAGCTGTGATCTTGGATAGTCAACAGGCCATTTCTTAAGGAAAGATTAACATTTTTAAATAGCCTAAGTGTCCAAAGATTATTCACAAATAATTCACAATATAACATGATTTTTATATCTAATTTACATTAATTTATAGGCCAAATGGAAGGAATTTAGTGTTCAATTGCTGTAAATAAATGCCCATTTAAATCGGCTTTCTAGTGGGTTCATGTGGAACGCGCCGGTTTAGAACGTTCACATTGCGCTGGATTAGTGCCCTCAAGTGCCGAGAAAAATACTGCGGGATATAAAAAGCCCAAAATGAGCTATTCGTTATAGATAACTTGATATATAGGGTTATATATATGCCCCATTTAATGTAAAAATAAGGTACATACCTTTAATTGTTTGCTCTATAAAACCCTGGGGCTGCGAGAGATTGCGAGATGAAACAGTAATTTTAAATCTATTAGAACTATATTATCGAGGCCTATAAAACTAATAATACCTTTTGCGACCGGGTCTTGCAGCGATTTTTCGTTAATGATTTACTAGGCTGAACATGTGCGATTAGTACAGCCTAGTAAAAATCGCGTTTTAAACCCGCCCCCTCCAAACAGCGCCAAAATCGCGGACATGGCTGAGGGCAGATTCCCAATGACGATTCAGGTAGGTTTTGTAACATACCTACATTTAGCGCAAGGTAAAGCCAGCCTGGTTTTCAGAATGGGTTTTATTGGATTTATCTGTACACTTCTGTTCTGGATTAGCCAAATAAGTTAATTATTATTTTCACGATCCATCCTGATGGAGTGTCCTGGTCAGCATGGATGAGTTGGGCTGAAGGGCCTGTTTCCATGCTGTATTGTTCTGTAAAGACTTCAAGTCTGGGCTTTACCTTGCACTAAATGTTATTCCCTTTATCCTGTATCTGTGCACTGTGGACGGCTCGATTGTAATCATGTATTGTCTTTCCGCTGACTGGATAGCACGCAGCAATAAAGCTTTTCGCTGTACCTCGGTACACGTGACAATGAACTAAACTGAACCAAACTCTACCAGACGAGCCACTGACGATTTAAATTCCCTTTCTCCAGAGATGCTGCCTGACCCGCTGAGTTACTCCAGCACTCTGTGAAACGCCACCTATCAATGTTCTCCACAGATGCTGCCTGACCCGCTGAGTTACTCCAGCACTCTGTGAAACGTCACCTATCCATGTTCTCCACAGATGCTTTTGTTCTCATCTCCGGCAGAGAAGTGGCTGGGTTGCTAGTGTAAATGCCACGATGCCTACCTGACGACCCTTCTTCAGACTGACGTCGAGACCCTTCTTCAGACTGATGTGGAGGTGGGGGAGGGGCGGGTTCCCGCCCCTCCCCCATCTCCACATCAGTCTGAAGAAGGGTCTCGACCCGAAACGTTACCCATTCCTTCTCTCCACAGATGCTGCCTGACCCGCTGAGTTACTCCAGCACTCTGTGAAACGTCACCTATCCATGTTCTCCACAGATGCTGCCTGACCCGCTGAGTTACTCCAGCACGCTGTGAACCGTCACCTATCCACGTTCTTCCCAGATGCTGCCTGACCCGCTGAATTACTCCAGCACTCTGTGTGTCTATTCTCGTGTTGCTCAGCCTTGTTATGTAAATCTAATATGGAATTAATCACCACATTCCCAGCCCAACAAACAATATTTTGAAAGTAATATATGATTGGAAAATATGACTATAAAAGCTTCTTTCATAACTCAACACTTCACAGTGTAGACTGGTGAATATTTGTACTTCCAAATTGGGATGAGGGTTCTGATATTAACGTCATACTGTGTGTAAAATAGAAGTGTAGACACATCTGATGAATGTTAAGATGCCATGCCGATGGCAATCCATACACTACCAGGAACTATTGGCTGGTGTGTTAATAAGACATTGTCTGTGAGACTAAACAGAATTCCTCAGCCCATTCACCACATAGTCTGTTCAAATACTTTTTGAAGAAGTTTAATCCTTTTTAATTCCATACCCTAAACACGGGATGTTATGCACTGGAGGTTATTTCATTGAAAAGAACGTGTCCACTGTGTAAATTTAGAATGTGAAAACAAGGAACTGTTGGTTGATAGCAAAGATCGACACAGAGTGCTGGAGTAACTCAGCGGGTCAGGCAGCATCTGTGGAGAATATGGATAGGTGACGTTTCACAGAGTGCTGGAGTAACTCATCGGGTGCAGCAGCATCTATGGAGCTAAGGAAATAGGTAACGTTTCGGGCCGAAACCCTTCCGGGTTTCAGCCCAAAACGTTGCCTATTTCCAGAAGGGTTTCAGCCCAAAACGTTGCCTATTTCCTTAGCTCCATAGATGCTGCTGCACCATAACTCAGCGGGTCAGGCAGCATCTGTGGAGAACATGGATAGGTGACGTTTCACAGAGTGCTGGAGTAACTCAGCGGGCCAGGCAGCATCTGTGGAGAACATGGATAGGTGGCGTTTCACAGAGTGCTGGAGTAACTCAGCGGGTCAGGCAGCATCTGTGGAGAACATGGATACGTGATGGTGCATGAGTCTCTGGGTTGCGAATCATTTCAGCTTGCTGCGTGCTACGTGAAAGTCTATTTTTAGACAGATTTGGTCGGTTCAAACATTGGAGTTATCTGTACACTCCTGCGCTGGATTGGTCAAATAAGTAAGAGATAAATGTGAGGTGTTGCGTTTTGGGATGTCGAACAAGGGCAGGACCTACACAGCGAATGGCAGGCCTCTGGGTAGTGTTGTAGAGCAGAGGGATCTAGGAGTACAGGTGCATGGTTCCTTGAAGGTGGAGTCGCAGGTAGGTAAGATGGTCAAAAAGCCTTTTGGCACTTTGGCCTTCATCAGTCAGAGTATTGAGTATAGAACTTGGAAGGTCATGTTGCAGTTAACCATATAACCATATAACCATATAACAATTACAGCACGGAAACAGGCCATCTCGACCCTTCTAGTCCGTGCCGAACACGTATTCTCCCCTAGTCCCATCTACCTGCGCTCAGACCATAACCCTCCATTCCCTTCCCGTCCATATAACTATCCAATTTATTTTTAAATGATAAAAACGAACCTGCCTCCACCACCTTCACTGGAAGCTCATTCCACACACAGCCACCACTCTCTGAGTAAAGAAGTTCCCCCTCATGTTACCCCTAAACTTCAGTCCCTTAATTCTCAAGTCATGTCCTCTTGTTTGAATCTTCCCTACTCTCAGTGGGAAAAGCTTTTCCACGTCAACTCTGTCTATCCCTCTCATCATTTTAAAGACCTCTATCAGGTCCCCCCTTAACCTTCTGCGCTCCAGAGAATAAAGCCCTAACTTGTTCAACCTGTCTCTGTAACTTAGTTGCTGAAACCCAGGCAACATTCTAGTAGCATTGCAGCAGCATCTGTGGAGAGAAGGAATGGGTGACGTTTCGGGTCGAGACCCTTCTTCAGACTGATGTGGAGATGGGGGAGGGGCGGGAACCCGCCCCTCCCCCACCTCCACGTCAGTCTGAAGAAGGGTCTCGACGTCAGTCTGAAGAAGGGTCTCGACCCGAAACGTCACCTATTTCCTTCGCTCCATAGATGCTGCCTCACCCGCTGATGCTTTCCTCCAGCATGTTTGTCTCTCTGGCCACGTGATGTAAATGTCCTCCTCGGTCACCAATGAAACCTTTATCTCCCCTCTATCCCCCTGGAGGTTTCGGAGGGATGGTTGGGCCAAAACCCTTCAGTGTTCAGTTCTGGGGACCATGTTTTTAGAAAGGTGTTGCCGAGCTTGAAAGGGTTCAGATAAGATTTATGAGGATGTTGCCAGGACTAGAGTGTGTGAGCTATAGGGAGAGGTTGGGTCTCTATTCCTTGGAGCGTAGGAAGATGAGGGGTGATCATATAGAATAATGAGAGGAATAGATCGGGAAGACGCACAGAGTCTCTTGCCCAGCGGAGGGGAATCGAGGACCAGAGGACACAGGTTCAAGGTGAAGGGAGAAAAGATTTAATAGGATTCCGAGGGGTAACTTTTTCACTCAGAGGGTAGTGGGTGTATGGAACAAGCTGCCAGGGGAGGTAGTTGAGGCTGGGACTAGCCCATCGTTTAAGAAACAGTCGAACAGGTATAACCATATAACCATATAACAATTACAGCACGGAAACAGGCCATCTCGACCCTTCTAGTCCGTGCCGAACACTTACTCTCACCTAGTCCCATCTACCTGCGCTCAGACCATAACCCTCCATTCCTTTCCCGTCCATATAACTATCCAATTTATTTTTAAATGATAAAAACGAACCTGCCTCCACCACCTCCACTGGAAGCTCATTCCACACAGCCACCACTCTCTGAGTAAAGAAGTTCCCCCTCATGTTACCCCTAAACTTCAGCCCCTTAATTCTCAAGTCACAAGGTACATGGATAGGACAGGTTTGGGGGGATACGGACCAAATGTGGGCAGGTGGGACTAGTGTAGCCGGGGCATGTTGGCCGGTGTGGGCAAGTTGGGCTGAAGCACATTACAACTCGATGACTCTCTAAGTGAGAAGACATTAGAATGAGTGCAGGTAGATAAAAATGCTGGAGTAACTCAGCGGGTGAGGCAGCATCTATGGAGCGAAGGAATAGGTGACGTTTCGGGTCGAGACCCTTCTTCAGACTGATGTGGGGGTGGGGGGGGGGGGGTGGGAAGAAGAAAGGAAGAGGCGGAGACAGTGGGCTGTGGGGGAGCTGGGAAGGGGAGGGGAAAGAGGTAGAAAGCAGGGACTACCTGAAATTGGAGAAGTCAATGTTCATACCGCTGGGGTGTAAACTACCCAAGCGAAATATGAGGTGCTGCTCCTCCAATTTGCGGTGGGACTCACTCTGGCCATGGAGGAGGCCCAGGACAGAAAGGTCGGATTGGGAATGGGAGGGGGAGTTGAAGTGCTGAGCCACGGGGAGATCAGGTTGGTTATTGCGAAAGAACTGAGCGGAGGTGTTGGGCGAACCGATCGCCAAGCCTGCGCTTGGTCTCACCCATGTAGATCAAGATTGCGTGCAAATAATATATTGACATGTACTCGATCTCTGCGTGCATCACATATTCTCTGCTTCATTCTCGTGCCTCTCTGTAAGTGGTATAAAGTCGGAAATGGCAACAATTAGCAGCCTGCACAGGGTGCAATAAGTGAAGGGTTTTTTCCTCTGGAGTTTGTTGTTTCGTAATCCATCACCTCCAGTCATTTTCTTTTGTGATGTTAATCACGGTTTTTTCTGAAGCACCAAATAAATAATTATAATAGGATCTTCGGCATGCGTTGCTAATTAGTTAATTAACAGTTCGAGTGAATAACGTGCCTGCAGCCTAACAATAGTAGCAGATATCACACTTTTCAGTCAGGAGTTATATCGTTTTTAGTTTAGTTGAGAGATACAGAGCGGAAACAGGCCCTTCGGCCCATCGAGTCCGTGCCGACCAGCGATCCCTGTCTCACTTAGGCGGTTTTTGCGGTGACTGCAGGCGACTGTCCTAATCGTGGCAGGTCGCCGAAATATTGGCAACTGGCCCCCCTCCTCCCCACGACAATGTCTACAACAACCTCCCACCTAGTCGACGTCAAGCCACAGCAAGTCACCGACAACTGGCGACTCATTAGGACGTCCACCTACGACCACATCTACGACAACCAAAGTCAACCCGCGACAAGCTACGGCCCTGTCTGTCACCGGTTGACGTAGGTAGTCGCCAATGTAATTCACCGAAGTCAGCACCCGGTGATAACTAACGTCACCAGGTGACAACCTACGCCAGCACCTACGTCAGGAGAAGACAAACTACCTCAAGCCCACAGTTGCTGAAAAGTTTTGAACATTTCAAAATCCAGCGGTGACCAGAAAAACGTTACGACTCTTTAGGCGACTTGAGGAGACGACTCACGACCGTACAGGCGTCAATCCCGCGGCCATGTGGCGGCAGTCTAGTCGCCTGTAGTCGCCGGAAAAATTGCCTAAGTGGGACAGGGGCTGAACACTATCCTATTTTGTATTGTATTGTATTGTATTCAATTTATTGTCATTGTCTCAATTTGAGACAACAAAATGAATTTTCCTTACAGGCAGTATCATTAAAAAAAAATCACAAAGAAATTATAAAAATAAATAATAAATAAATAATAAAACATATTAAAAATAAAATTGAAATTGAATTAAAATTTAAAAAAAAGCACAAACACAGAAAGTCCACAACACAACATAACATAAATGGCACCCAGGTGAGGATGGCACCATAGTCCAGCCAGCCTCCCCTCCGTGTTCATCCGTGGACGGGGCCTTCCAAGCACCCGCAGTCGCTGCCCCGGGTGGCCACTACACCCACTAGGGACAATTTTACATTTACACCAAAGCCAATTAACTTACAAACCTGAGCGGCTTTGGAGTGTGGGAGGGAACCGAAGGTTTCAGAGAAGACCCACGCAGGTCACGGGGAGAACGTGCAAACTCCGTACAGGCAGCGCCCGTAGCCGGGATCGAACCCGGGTGTCCGGCGTTGTGAGGCAGCAACTCTACCGCTGTGCGCTATCATTGTTCAGTGCATTTGGGGAGTGGGGCTAAACTCATCTGCATTATCCTGCTGAGCATCCACGATAGATGACCCCTCAACAAAGCCCTTGGCTACACCTCTGTATTCAGCTACCCTCCCCTCCCTGACACAGCCCACAACAGCAGAGTCATCCCAAAACATCTGTGGGCCGCGGGAGTCCGAGTTGTATCTGACGTCCGAGGTGTAGGTGGTGAACAGGAAGGGAGAGAGGACCATCGCCTCAGGGGCCCCTGTGTTGCTCATCACCATCATCATCAGATCCGAGACGCAGCCTAGAAATCCTCCGTGCAAAAATATACCCCTTCATCCGACGAGATTTATTCAAGTCTGTTCCACATGCTCTGTAATTATTTTAACTGAATCAATGGTAAATCAAGATTGCTTCCCTCATTATCGCTGGCTTGGAGAATAATTAGACGATTCCCTTTCCTTCATTCGACATTTACGACATTTAGATGTAGCCTGTCGTAAATTGCCGTTGGGGGAAGGGGGGGGATGAAGCCAGAATCTCCCACTACTGTAGTCCGTCTTGCAGATAGGATCCATCAATATGGATCTTACACATGGAAGTATAAGGACTCTTGTACATAGGCGAGACCAAACGCAGACTGGGCGATCATCTTCGCTCAGCCCTAAACATTTTAATTCTCCTTCCCATTCCCACACGGACCTTTCTGACCGAGGTCTCCTCCATTGTCAGAGTGAGGCTAAACGCAAATTGGAGGAACAGCAGCTCATATTTCGCCTGGGCAGCTTACAGCCCAGTGGTATGAATGTTGATTTCTCTAACTTCAAGTAACCCCGGCATTCCCTCTCTCCACCCCTCCCCCACCCAAGTGGCACCAGCTTCTCGTTCTCACCCAACAAACAGCTAACAATGGGCTGTAGACAAAAATGCCGGAGAAACTCAGCGGGTGAGGCAGCATCTGTGGAGCGAAGGAAATAGGCGACGTTTCAGGACAGATCCACCTGTTTCCTTTATCACTGGCACATTTTTGCACATAGAAACATAGAAACATAGAAATTAGGTGCAGGAGTAGGCCATTCGGCCCTTCGAGCCTGCACCGCCATTCAATATGATCATGGCTGATCATCCAACTCAGTATCCCGTACCTGCCTTCTCTCCATACCCCCTGATCCCCTTAGCCACAAGGGCCACATCTAACTCCCTCTTAAATATAGCCAAAGAACTGTGGCCTCGACTACCCTCTGTACCAGAGAGTTCCAGAGATTCACCGCTCTCTGTGTGAAAAAAGTTCTTCTCATCTCGGTTTTAAAGGATTTCCCCCTTATCCTTAAGCTGTGACCCCTTGTCCTGGAATTCATTCATCTATCTACAGCTGCGCCACCGTGCCACAGGTCACGGGGAGAACGTGCAAACTCCGTAAAGACAGCACCCGTAGTCAGGATCGAACCCGGGTCTCCGGCGCTGTGAGGCAGCGACTCTTCCACAGAAATGTAAATCACTTGAACTTCCTTTAACAAACACTCTATTAAGGGCCGTCCCACTTTCATGAGGTAATTCACGAATTCT
This sequence comes from Leucoraja erinaceus, assembly GCF_028641065.1. Classification (NCBI taxonomy): domain Eukaryota; kingdom Metazoa; phylum Chordata; class Chondrichthyes; order Rajiformes; family Rajidae; genus Leucoraja; species Leucoraja erinaceus. The sequence goes on from NC_073394.1 coordinate 2,172,606, forward strand.
CCCGAGTTTTCCCCTTGATTCAAACTCGCAGAATGCCCGTAACGAGTCTGTAGGAGTCCGTAGATAGATCGCAGCGGCTCGTTATGTCAGCCGTAGGTACTCGGGCAGCAGGTAATTCGGGACGTTTATTCCAGCCCGATAAAAAATGTCCACAAGTAAAAAAAATGGTCGGGATGAAAGAAACTGCAACTTTTTACTCATAAGGAGGGCATCAAAATTCCAAGAACTCTCCCGAGTTTGCCCTGATTCGAACTCGGAGATTTACGGTAATGGCCACTCGTCGGTACTCGGGGCTCTCGTGGACATTTATCAACATGTTGAAAAATCTTCACGAGTCTTCCCGTGCTTACCTGCCGTTAGCGAGTCTTCCCGAGTATCTGCCGTTAGCGTAACGAGCCGCTAAGAGACGTCCCCGAGCTCCGACATACCCGCTACGTTCATTCTCCGTGCTTACTACAAGTTTGATTTTTTTAAAACTCAGGAGAGCTCTTGGAATGAACTCGTACAGTGGGACTGGGCTTTTAGGGGTGCTGAAAAACAATGGAGATGCTGCCAGGTTTGAGTTTCGCTAAAAGTGCTTTGAAGCTGGTGCTGAATGTCCAAAACTGGATTTAAAAGTGATTTGCGTTACATTGCACAAGACCAGATAATCCAATATTACTGAAACGACTGCACATTTATGCAACCTTATTCAGCAATAACAAGTTCAACCTCTTTAAAATTGGCAACTTCTTCAGCTGAATGAAACCCTTTGTTTGGCTATCCTTAAAATCCCTGCACACAATTCATTAAATCCACCTCCTTGCGTTTCACTCCCTAATATTTTATTAACTTTCTGAAGTGTTGCCTCGCCTGTTATTTCTCACCTTATTAAAATTCTGAATAGGCCAGCACTATGGAACTAGTGATGAAAATCTAAGAGATTTAAGGAATTCCTACAACTTTGAAAAAAAATTAATATTTTCAAAATGTGGGAATCACGTTCTACGCTCATGAAATAAATATATATCCTGCTTGGATATTTTCCCCTTATTGTGCAAATTCCATTAATCCTGCAGCTTGGAGCATCATGTAGATGGCAAAGTGAATGATTGAGTGTTTTAGGTCCACAGTGCATAATCATTTCAAAGTCTCCAAGCAAACAACATATTTCATTTATAACGTGGCATATTTTGATCATCTGCTGCGCGGTGCAGTTTATGTCAAAATGGAGTCATCCAACACGGAAACAGGCTCAGCGGCACGGTGGCGCAGCGGTAGAGTTGCTGCCTCACAGCGCCAGTGACCCGGGTTCCATCCCGACTACGGGCGCTGTCTGTGCAGAGTTTGTACGTTCTCCCCGTGACATGCGTGCGTTTTCTCCGAGATCTTCGATTTCTTCCCACTCTCCAAAGACGTGCAGGTTTGCAGGTTCATTGGCTTGGAGTATGTGTAAATTGTCCCTAGTGTGTGTAGGATTGTGCAGCTCTAAACTTGTTGACTTTGGTCAGACACTGGTTTTGAAGGCAGTGCCTGGGCGTTGTGGGTTGATGGGTTCTTGATCAGAAGTTGCAGGGGCCAGCCAGCCCTTCTTCCCAGGGAGAGAGTGCGCAGAAACAGAATAGTTGAAAATGATTGTGGAGGCAGCGATGTCACACATTACTCATGATATCCATATTACTAAAACTCTCTTCTTGTTTGTTTGTTTGTTTGTTTGATTGTTTGTTTGTTTGTTTTTTAACCTCAATTTGCGCAAAATGGCCGAGGATAGCGCTACCATTTTTGGCCCACTTTACTCACCATCGTCTTGTGATGTAATTGATGATGTATTTTACAAGTTATCGACGTTTAAAAGTTAAAAAAAACATAAAACAGCGCCCCCACTTGCCCTGCCCCCACCCACATGCCGCGCCCCACTTGCTCCGCTCCCATTTTGCCGTTTTTACTTAACAAGCATCACAAAGCTTTTGGTATGCTAGCCTTTATAAATCAGAGTATAGAAGCTGGGATGTAATGTTAAAATTGTACAAGGCATTGGTGAGACCAATTCTGGAGTATGGGGTACAATTTTGGTCGCCCAATTATAGGAAGGATGTCAACAAAATAGAGAGAGTACAGAGGAGATTTACTAGAATGTTGCCTGGGTTTCAACAACTAAGTTACAGAGATAGGTTGAATAAGTTAGGGCTTTATTCTCTGGAGCGCAGAAGGTTAAGGGGGGGACTTGATAGAGGTCTTTAAAATGTTTAGAGAGGGATAGACTCAGAGTTGATGTGTGGAAGTGGTGGACAAGCTTTTCATATAAAAATTGATAGATATGGATGAGGGGAAGGATTCAAGTGCAGGCAACTAGGTCATGGACTTCAGATGGCCTGTTTCCGTGAATTGTTATAGGTTACAGAACACTTTAGGGTCGTTTCAGGAATTTCAAACCGCCATTTTTTTACCGCCCACGGTTCCTGCCCCGGCAGCGTTCCTGGCCCATGGGCAGAAATTAAAACAGAAACAATGGGCCGATGTGGGCAAGTTGGGCCGAAGGGCCTGTTTCCACACTGTATCACTCTATGACTCTAAGTTTACATTCCGTTCTCATCTTCAGTGGCAATATAATAATCATCTTATAATATTTGGACGGGAGATAATATTCAGTTATGAACAGACAGAAACTCTCTGGAGCAGTGCTTATTTTCGAATCAATTATTGAAAGGTGTTATTTCACGAATGCTTATATTATTGTGACCACAGACAAAATTGACGCATCAGTATTCATTTGGCAAATCTTTGCTGTTCACAAATTGGCAGCAACTTAATCTATACACGGACATTTGCTCAGGTATTTGGAAAGGAAATGTTAGGGGTATGTGGGATAAAAAATGCGGATAAACAAGAATGACTTAGATGGGGGACTTGGGTCGGCATGGGCGAGTTGGGCCGAAGGGCCTGTATCACTATGCATCTATGGTCATTTGTTTTACTTTGCATTATTTAAAATATGCAGTACAATATTTAAAATGTCTGAATTCGTGCATTATCAGGAAGGTTTGAAAATATTTTGGAGACCATGGAACATTTATCCTCAGAATCAATTTAGAAATGTTAATGAATTTTAAAAAATTGCTCCAGCCATGAAAGGAATGAAGTCAATGGTTACGTTTACAGGAGCAATAACTCATTGCATAGAAATGCACAGAGCAAATACTAACACTGGCTACTCGCATTTATCATGCCGCTCTTCAACTAGAAAGTATTGGAGTCATTTTCTTGTTTGAAACGCATTTGGGAACCATTCATTGACACTGGCCAGTCCATCGAGAGATACACGGGACAGTCGTTCATTTGCAATAAAATGTCACCACCTTCCTTTGTCGTAAAGACTAACACAGATGAAATCACAGATGCTGCCTGTCCCGCTGAGTTACTCCAGCACTCTGTGAAACGTCACCTATCCATGTTCTCCACAGATGCTGCCTGACCCGCTGAATTACTCCAGCACTCTGTGAAAAGTCACCTACCCTTGTTCTCCACAACCCGCTGAGTTACTCCAGCACTCTGTGAAACGTCACCTATCCATGTTCTCCACAGATGCTGCCTGACCCGCTGAGTTACTCCAGCACTCTGTGTCCACTTTTGTTCTCATCTCCGGCAGAGAAGTAGCTGGGTTGCTAGTGTAAATGCCACGATGCCTACCTGACGACCCTTCTTCAGACTGACGTCGAGACCCTTCTTCAGACTGATGTGGAGGTGGGGGAGGGGCGGGTTCCCGCCCCTCCCCCATCTCCACATCAGTCTGAAGAAGGGTCTCGACCCGAAACGTCACCCATTCCTTCTCTCCACAGATGCTGCCTGACCCGCTGAGTTACTCCAGCACTCTGTGAAACATCACCTATCCATGTTCTCCACAGATGCTGCCTGACCTGCTGAGTTACTCCAGCACTCTGTGAAACGTCACCTATCCATGTTCTCCACAGATGCTGCCTGACCCGCTGAGTTACTCCAGCACTCTGTGTCTATCCTACATCTTGAAACGTTGCCCCTCTCACCTTCAAGCTGTACTGCCTAGTCTTCGGTTTTTCCATCCTGGGGAAAAGGTTCTGACTATCTACCCTCTCTACGCCTCTCATAAAGAAAAACAGATTCTACTGGAGAAGCAGTCTTCTGACATATGGACATGTGGAACTGGTTACTTCCTGTCTTTTTTCATCCCTAGGCACACTCATCGATTGGCTTCATAATTGTCCTCATTTATCATGTGATTCAGTGGGGACCAGCGTGAATTAGTAACACACTCGTCACCATTTGTAGAAACAACATATTTATAATGCTATTGCGGAAAGAAACAATCTCCACTCACTCATTTAATAGAGAGAAGAGAAGGTTCACCAGACTGATTCCTGGGATGTCAGGACTTTCATATGAAGAAAGGCTGGATAGACTCGGTTTGTACTCACTAGAATTTAGAAGATTGAGTGGGGATCTTATAGAAACTTACAAAATTCTTAAGGGGTTGGACAGGCTAGATGCAGGAAGATTGTTCCCGATGTTGGGGAAGTCCAGAACAAGGGGTCACAGTTTAAGGATAAGGGGGAAGTCTTTTAGGACCGAGATGAGGAAAACATTTTTCTCACAGAGAGTGGTGAATCTGTGGAATTCTCTGCCACAGAAGGTAGTTGAGGCCACAGTTCATTGGCTATATTTAAGAGGGAGTTAGATGTGGCCCTTGTGGCTAAGGGGATCAGGGGGTATGGAGAGAAGGCAGGTATAGGATACTGAGTTGGATGATCAGCCATGATCACAGTGAATGGTGGTGCAGGCTGGAAGGGCTGAATGGCCTCTACTCCTGCACCTATTGTCTATGTTTCTATGTTTCTATGTAATAGTTGTATCTCAACGTGGCAAAATGCCCTGTTCGAGTGACGACGTAAATATCAGTAAATAAGTTTATTGGCCAAGTATTCACATACAAGGAATTTGCCTTGGTGCTCCGCCCACAAGTAACAACATGACACACAGTGATAGTTACGAATGACTCAGAAAACACTAAACATTAATAATAATAAAACATTAATGATAAAACACCATTGATCAAGCATGTGAACCAACAAAATACCAGATCAAAGGGAGGCTACAGATTTTTGGCTGTTGAGTAGAGCAACTACTCGTGGATAAAAACTGTTTTTATATCTGGCTGTGGCAGCTTTGACAGTCCGGAGTCGCCTTCCAGAGGGAAGTGATTCAAAGAGTTTAGATGTCGGAGATAATCAAAGAATACACAGCAGAAAGGTTCTGACTGTCGACCTTATTTATGCCTCACATCGTTTTAAATACTTTAGTTTAGTTTAAATTTAGAGATACAGCGTGGAAACAGGCCCTTCGGCCCACCGGGTCCGCGCCGGCCAGCGACCCGGATATTAACACTATCCTACACACACAAGGGACAATTTACACTTTTACTGAAGCCAATTAACACTATAAACCTGTACAAACCAGGGCACCCGGAGAAAAGCCACGCAGGTGACGGGGAGAACTTGCAAACTCTGTACAGACAGCACCCGTAGTCAAGTTCAAGTTCAATATACAATAGGTGCAGGAGTAGGCCATTCGGCCCTTTGAGCCAACACCGCCATTCCATGTGATGATGGCTGATCATCCCCAATCAGTACCCCGTTCCTGCCTTCTCCCCCATATCCCCTGACTCCGCTATCTTTATCTAGCGTGTCCAATCCCTTATAAATCTTACAAGAGACATGTCTGTCAAGAACAATGTTGTAATACACCTAAAGATCTATTTTTTAAATTATTATATGACAGATGTGAATGCAGATTAGTTCAATATTTCCATAAGATTAAAAATGGTTATAATTGGGTCTCAGAGCGAGGCAGATTATTTTTGGGATAACTTGCCATCATTTGGAATGAACCAATCTCCAGGTAACTTTGCAGAACTTTGTGTGGTGGGTTACACAGCTGGGTAAAAATTAGTTAAGGGGCTAAAAATACTTTCACACAAGCAGCCTGATTTTAGTCACTGTCTGTTTATGTTCGGCACAACCCATCTGCCGATGGTCATGAGTCACACTTCAACCTTTCAGCTTTCATTGCACACATAATTCCCTTCATATTCTGTGAAACAAACATTTTTAACCCCTTGTGCACTGTGCCTCCCATTCATTAAGGCTAGACTCGCAGAGTCACACAGTGTGGAAACAGGCCCTTCAGCCCAACTTGCCAACATGTCCCAGCCACACTAGTCCCACCTGCGTTTGGTCCATATCCCTCCAAACCTGTCCTATCCATGTACCTGTCTAACTGTTTCTTAAACATAGGGATAGTCACAGCCTCAACTACCTCCTCTGGCAGCTCGTTCCATACACCCACCACCCTCTGTGTGAAAATATTACCCCTCAGATTCCTATTAAATATTTTCCCCTTCACCTTGAACCCATGTCCTCTGGTCCTAGATTCCCCTACTCTGGGCAAGAGACTGTGTGCATCTACACTCTCCCTCTCGTGATTTTATACACCTCTATAAGATCTCCCCTCATCCTCCTGCGCTCCAAGGCATAAAGTCCCAGCCGGTTCAACATCTCATTACAGCTCTGGCCCTCGAGCCATGAGGTCTTAAAGTGATATAAGGTGATAGCAGCAGAATTAGGCCATTCAGCCCATCAGGTCAACTCCTCCTACCCCATTCTCCTGCCTTCCCCCCATAACCCCTGAAATCCTGATTATTAAAGACATACATTTTTGTCCTTCCCCTATTTTTCATTGTCGATGTTCATCTCAGTAAATTGTCCTGGAGTTGCAAATACTCCAGGGACTGCTGAATATTATATAGTGATTAGAAACATAGACAATAGGTGCAGGAGAAGGCCATTCGGCCCTTCGAACCAGCACCGCCATCCAATATGATCAAGGCTGATCATCCACAATCAGTACCCCATTCCTGCTTTCTCCCCATATCCCTTGATTCCATTAGCCCTAAGAGCTAAATCTAACTCTCTCTTGAAAACATCCAGTGAATTGGCCTCCACTGCCTTCTGTGGCAGAGAATTCCACAGCTTCACAACTCTCTGTGAGAAACGAATTTTCCTCATTGCAGTCCAAAATGGCCTACCCTTTATTCTTAAACTGTGTGACCCCTGGCTCTGGACTCCCCCAACATGGGGAACATTTTTCCTGCATCTAGCCTGTCCAATCCCTTAAGAATTGTATATGTTTCTTCAGATGCACATGGTTTAAATAGTGCCTGTCCCGCTGAGTTACTCCAGGACTTTGTGTTTGGTTTGCACTGAAGACAGACACAAAGTTGTGGAGTAACTCAGCGGGACAGGCAGCATCTCTGGAGAGAATGAATGGGTAACGTCTTCATTTCTGCGTAGAATATCTCACAAATCTTCTTTCTTGGCAGTCGCTGAATTCAAGTTTACATTTGAAATGTTCTTAATTATTCGGGACAAAGATATATTTCTCCCCAACACAGACTGTCTCCAAAGACAAGGGGAACCTGTCTACAAGTCAGGACATTGCTCACAGTAACACAATAAAGGTATTACAGTGATGTCTGAAAATCAGAGACAGGTCATTTAGGGATAAGAGGAGATATTTCTTCACTCACAGATAGAGCTCTTCGAGATGGCGGAGTCAGGGGATATGGGGAGAAGGCAGGAACGGGGTACTGATTGTGGATGATCAGCCATGATCACGGTGAATGGTAGTGCTGGCACGAAGGGCCGAATGGCCTACTCCTGCACCTATTGTCTATTGCCTATTGTACATGTTCTTATCTCTTGTTTCCCTCTCCCCTTGCCCCTCAGTCTGAAGAAGGGTCTCGACCCGAAACGTCACCCATTCCTTCTCTCCACAGATGCTGCCTGACCCGCTGAGTTACTCCAGGACTTTGTGTCTATCTTCAGTGTAAACCAGCATCTTACATGATGTGTACACACCGTGTCGTGCTGCTGCAAGTAAGTAATGTCATCGTACAGTCTGGGACACACACCAATAAAATGCTCTCGACTCTGGGCAGTTAAATGGAGGTCACGGTGATGTGAATGTCCCCCTCGATCACTATTGAATTGTGGGAGCAACTCAGTGGGACAGGTAGCATCTCTGGTGGGTGAGATTGGGGAATGGTACTGACCCAAAATGTTCCTGATCCACAGATGCTGCCTGACCCGCTGAGTTACTCCAGCACTCTGTGAAACGTCACCTATCCATGTTCTCCACAGATGCTGCCTGACCCGCTGAGTTACGCCAGCACTCTGTGAAACGTCACCTATCCATGTTCTCCATAGATGCTGCCTGACCCGCTGAGTTACTCCAGCACTCTGTGAAACGTCACCTATCCATGTTCTCCAGAGATGCTGCCTGTCCCGCTAAGTTATGGTGCAGCAGCATCTATGGAGCTAAGGAAATAGGCAACGTTTCGGGACGAAACCCTTCTGGAAATAGGCAACGTTTCCTATTTCCATAGATGCTGCCTGACCCACTGAGTTACTCCAGCACTCTGTGAAACGTCACCTATCCATGTTCTCCACAGATGCTGCCTGACCCGCTGAGTTACTCCAGCATTCTGTGAAACGTCACCTATCCATGTTCTCCACAGATGCTGCCTGACCAATGAGCTACTCCAGCACTGTGTGAAACGTCACCTATCCATGTTCTCCACAGATGCTGCCTGACCCGCTGAGTTACTCCAGCACTCTGTGAAACGTCACCTATCCATGTTCTCCACAGATGCTGCCTGACCTGCTGAGTTACTCCAGCACTCTGTGAAACGTCACCTATCCATGTTCTGATTTTTGATTTTTGATTTTTGATTTTTAATTTTAATTTCAAACAACCGTTGCCACTTTCTTGAGGCCGAGGGGATTGTGTTTCTCCAGGAAGGTTCAAAGCCAGTGAGGAAACCCAATGGCTTCTTCCCAAATGCGACCTGACTTGGGATGAGCGTGTGGAGGCCAGTCTGACGTGGAGCCATCTCTATCTCTCTCTCTCTCTGTGTCTCTGCTTCTCTACCTCACGCTGAGAGAGACAAGGCGAAGAACAGAGAATGTTCAGCCCTCTTGAACTTCAAACCTTCAAAAAACAAACAATGAAAATGAGAGGCAGTTCGCAGAATCGTCCCGGCAAACAATCAGATGAAGTCAGTGGGAAACAATCTGCAAATCCGAATTAAAAACATCACAGGCTTTCAAAGATTTGTTTTTTCAAATTCACCTGTGAAGCTGTGATTGCTTCTTGCTGCAGTCGATAATAATGTGATCACGCTGGGTTGCTTCCAGGGAAGGAAGTTCTGATCGGCCCAAGTTAGTAATCCCAACCATCCCGCCGAAACCTCCAGGGGGGTAGAGGAGAGATGAAGGTTTCAATGGTGATCGAGGAGGACATTTACATCACGTGGCCAGACAGAAAAAAATGCTGGAGAAACTCAGCGGGTGAGGCAGCGTCTATGGAGCGAAGGAAATAGGTGACGTTTCGGGTCGAGACCCTTCTTCAGACTGACGTCGAGACCCTTCTTCAGACTGATGTGGAGGTGGGGGAGGGGTGGGAACCTATTCCTTCGCTCCATAGCTCCACAGATGCTGCTGCACCCGCTGAGTTTCTCCAGCATTTTTGTCTACTTTCGATTTTCAAGCATCTGCAGTTCCTTCTTAAACACAATACATCACCGTGACCTCCATTTAACTGCCCTGAGTCGAGAGCGTTTTATTGACATGTGTCCCAGACTGTACAATGACATTACTTACTTATAGCAGCACGACACGGTGTGTACACATCATGTAAGATGCTGGTTTACACCGAAGATAGACACAAAGTCCTGGAGTAACTCAGCGGGTCAGGCAGCATCTCTGGAGAGAAGGAATGGGTGACGTTTCGGGTCGAGACCCTTCTTCAGACTGAGGGGCAGGGGAGAGGGAAACGAGAGATAAGAACATGTACAATAGACAATAGACAATAGGTGCAGGAGTAGGCCATTCGGCCCTTCGTGCCAGCAATGCCATTCACCGTGATCATGGCTGATCATCCACAATCAGTACCCCGTTCCTACCTTCTCCCCATATCCCCTGACTCCGCCATCTCTAAGAGCCCTATCTGTGAGTGAAGAAATATCTCCTCTTATCCCTAAATGACCTGTCTCTGATTTTCAGACATCACTGTAATACCTTTATTGTGTTACTGTGAGCAATGTCCTGACTTGCAGACAGGTTCCCCTTGTCTTTGGAGACAGTCTGTGTCGGGGAGAAATATATCTTTGTCCCGAATAATTAAGAACATTTCAAATGTAAACTTGAATTCAGTGACTGCCAAGAAAGAAGATTTGTGAGATATTCTACGCAGAAATGAAGATGTTACCCGTCTGAAGAAGGGCCCCGCACCCAGAGGTCACCCATTCCGTCTCTCCAGAGATGCTGCCTGTCCCGCTGAGTTACTCCACAACTTTGTGTCCGGCTGCAGAGAAATGAGTAGCTTTGGTTTCCTCTCATTGCACAAGATATCGCCCAAGGAGATATCGGAAAGTTGATGATGGAGGGTTGCAGACAGAGTAGGGAGCAGCTGACTCGCCCCAGGCCTGCCCTCCAGGTTAGCATCTCATGGAGCAGACCTTACTAATGATGGTCCCTAAAGCTCACAGGTCATCCTTCCTTCATTCAGCTAGAAATTAAAAATGAAAAGAGTGGTCACGGTGGCGCAGCGGTAGAGTTGCTGCCTCACAGCGCTGGAGACCTCAGTTCGATCCCGACTACGGGCGCTGTCTGTACGGAGTTTGCATGTTCTCCCCATGACCTGCGTGGGTTTTCTCCGAGATCTTCGGTTTCCTCCCACACTCCAAAGACGTGCAGGTTTGTAGGTTAATTGGCTTGGTGTAAATGTAAAAAAATTGTTCACAAGGTTAATTCCCGGGATGGCGGGACTGTCATATGCTGAGAGAATAGAGTGGCTGAGTTCTATACTCTGGAGTTTAGAAGGATGAGTGGGTATCTTATTGAAACATATAAGATTATTAAGGATCTGGACACGCTAGAGGCAGGAAACATGTTCCCGATGTTGGGGGAGTCCAGAACCAGGGGCCGCACAGTTTAAGAATAAGGGGTAAGCCATTTAGAACGCAGATGAGGAAAAACTTTTTCACACAGAGAGTTGTGAGTCTGTGGAATTCTCTGCCTCAGAGGGTGGTGGAGGCCGGTTCTCTGGATGCTTTCAAGAGAGAGCTCTTAAAGATAGCGGAGTCAGGGGCTATGGGGAGAAGGCAGGAACGGGGTACTGATTGTGGATGATCAGCCGTGATCGCATTGAATGGCGGTGCAGGCTCGAAGGAACGAATGGCCGACTCCTGCACCTATTGTCTATTGTCTACTGTCCCTAGTGTGTGTAGGATAGTGTTAATGTGCGGGGGTCGCTGGTGGGTGATGTTTCCGCGCTGTATCTCTAAAACTAAAATCTAAATCTAATAGTTGCTGCCTCACAGCGCCGGAGACCCGGGTTCGTTCCTGACTACAGGCGCTGTCTGTACGGAGTTTGCACGTTCTCCCCGTGACCAACTTGGGTTTTCTCCGCGATCTTCGGCTTCCTCCCACACTCCAAAGACGTGCAGGTTTGCAGGTTAATTGGCTCGGTGTAAATGGACAGTAGAATTGTCCTTAGTGCGTGGGACAGTATTGGTGTGCGGTGATCGCTGGTCGGCGTGGGCCGAAGGGCCGTTCCCGTGCTCTATCTCTGAGCTAAAGCGAACGAAAGTAAAGATACTGCCTGGCCCGCTGAGTTACTCCAGCACTTTGTGTCTAACTTTAGTAGAAACCAGCATCTGCAGTTCCTACAATCGATCAGGTGGCCCGGTGTCTCGAACAAATACCTGGTGGTGTCAGTGGGAAGAAAGATAGAAAGTAAAGGGCCTGTCCCACTTATGCGACCATGGCTTGCAAATTACGCGACCTCGTGGTCGTTTGAGGCGTACGGGCCGCGCGGGGCCGGTCCCACTTAGAAGTTGTGCGGGGTTGGTCCCGACATCGCGCGGGGCTCCGAAAAACCGGCAGTGGCCGAAATCTTTGCGCGCCAACGGCCAGTCGGCACGCAGGCGCATTGCGGTCGTACGCAGCGTCTTGATGGCGTATGGCGTACGCCTAGCCCGTGGCGTTGCGTGATGACGTCACCGCCCAGCGTGGCGTTGCGTGATGATGTCACCGCCCAACGCCGTGCGACGCCCAAATTCTGTCGGCCCGCCTCCTGCCCCAGCTGATTGGAAAGTATGACGCAAATTACGTCACGCGCGAACTTAGCGTGAACTCCGCTTCCGTTTGGTCGTGCCAAACGCATGCAATCGCATACAAGTGGGACAGGCCCTAAGAGAGGAGGTTAGCTGACATGTCCTGCCGCCCACAGCTGGCTGCCACTGGACAAGCCTCAGCAGAGGCCTGAAGACGGGAGATCTTGTAGAGGTGTATGATATCATGAGAGTAGTGGATCGGCTAGACGCACAGAGTCTCTTGCCCAGAGTAGTGGAATCGAGGACCAGAGGACACAGGTTTAAAGTGATGGGGAGAAAAGGTTTAATTGAAATCTGAGGTAGACAAAAATGCTGGAGAAACTCAGCGGGTGAGGCAGCATCGATGGAGAGAAGGAAATAGGTGACCCTTCTCCAGACTGACGTCGAGACCCTTCTTCAGACTGATGTGGAGGTGGGGGAGGGGCGGGTTCCCGCCCCTCCCCCATCTCCACATCAGTCTGAAGAAGGGTCTCGACCCAAAACGTCGCCTATTCCTTCGCTCCATAGACGCTGCCTCACCCGCTGAGTTTCTCCAGCATTTTTGTCTACCTTCGATTTTTCCAGCATCTGCAGTTCTTTCTTGAACATAGGGAATCTGAGGGGTAACTTTTCCACACAGATGGTGGTGGGTGTATGGAACGAGCTGCCGGAGGGGGTAGCTGAAGCTGGGTCTATCCCATCATTACGGGATACTGAGTTGGATGATCAGCCATGATCATATTGAATGGTGGTGCAGGCTCGAAGGGCCGAATGGCCTACTCCTGCACCTAATTTCTATGTTTCTATGTTTCTATTTAAGAAACAGTTGGACAGGTACATGGATAGGACAGGTTTGGAGGGATGTGGACCAAACGCAGGCAGGTGGGACTAGTGTAGCTGGGACATTGTTGGCCGGCGTGGGCAAGGAAATAGGCAACGTTTCGGGCCGAAACCCGTAGCTGGGACATGTTGGCCGGCTGGGCAAGTTGGGCAGTAGGGCCTGTTTCCACGCTGCGTGACTCTATGACTCTATGAGTGTGAATTGCCAAAGCGGTGATTCAAACTCCATGAATCACTCGCCACTTCCATCCCCACTGCAAGAGCGGCTGATTTTCTCGTCAGTATTTCCATAGTAACCACCAGTGTGACGGAGATGCGAATGACACCAGACCCCCACTGCCCCACGAAGACAATAGTTGTAGAAACTCACCTCATATCACCTGCTGCTCCCAACTTTCAGCTCAGTCTCCATTTGGTTTATTGCCCCATGTACCGAGGTGCAGTGAAAAGCCTTTGTTGCCTGCTAACCAGTCAGCGGAAAGACAATACATGATTACAATCGAGCCGTCCACAGTGTACAGATACATAACAAGGGAATATCTTCTGAATTTTCTGAATTTGCAGTCGACAGGGCAGTACTCTGCATGTCGCTAACTTGGATGTGTTGTGCATACTAACGTGCCCTTAAACCTGTCTAGTGAAGGTGATTTGACTATACCTATTGACTATAGTCCGCAATAACCAACCTGACCTCCCGGTGGCTCAGCACTTCAACTCCCCCTCCCATTCCCAATCCGACCTCTCTGTCCTGGGTCTCCTCCATTGCCAGAGTGAGCAACACCGGAAATTGGAGGAACAGCACCTCATATTCCGCCTGGGCAGCTTGCATCCTGATGGCATTAACGTTGAATTCTCCCAATTTTGCTAGCCCTTGCTGTCTCCTCCCCTTCCTTAACCCTCGAGCTGTCTCCTCCCATCCCCCTGCCCTCAGGCTCCTCCTCCTCCCCTTTTTCCTTCCTTCTCCCCTCCCCCCCTCCCCTCCGTCTGAAGAACGGTCTCGGCAGCAGCATCTATGGAGCGAAGGAAATAGGCAACGTTTCGGCCCAAAACCCTGAAGGAAATAGGCAACGTTTCAGGCCGAAACCCTGAAGGTAATAGGGAACGTTTCAGGCCAAAAACCCTTAAGGAAATAGGCAACGTTTCAGGCCAAAAACCCTTAAGGAAATAGGCAACGTTTCGGGCCGAAACCCTGAAGGAAATAGGCAACGTTTCGGGCCGAAACCCTTACGGGTTTCGTCCCGAAACGTTGCCTATTTCCTTCGCTCCATAGATGCTGCTGCACCCGCTGAGGTTCTCCAGCAATTTTGTGTACTTTGGACTATATTGTTGTCTAGTTTATGCCATTCCCTGAAGGTTCTTACAAAGAAAGAGTTCTTATAAATATCTGTCCTGGCGAATGGGATTTCTATTTGCAGATCATTTCTCTTTCTTGTTCTCCTTTCTGTTGAGTATGTTATGTATCTATCTCCAGTGATGCCCTTGATCCCCGTTTGAATCCAATACAACATGGCTAGCCTGTTTCTTGCCCTTCTTGTTCCCAGCGTTTCCAACTCCAGGTCGGACAGCATCTGGGTGACACTGCTACCTCTATGGTAGTTCCCGATGCAGGAGCGTGCTGCTTTCCTCTGTACCCCTTCTGGTTTGTTGACATGACCAGTTGTGTGTGGGTCCCAGGTGTATGGAGCATATTCCAGTAAGGGTCCAACCAATGCTGCGGTTTTACATAGAAACATAGAAATTAGGTGCAGGAGTAGAGGCCATTCGGCCCTTCGAGCCTGCACCGCCATTCAATATGATCATGGCTGATCATCCAACTCAGTATCCCGTACCTGCCTTCTCTCCATACCCCCTGATCCCCTTAGCCACAAGGGCCACATCTAACTCCCTCTTAAATATAGCCAATGAAGTGGCCTCAACTACCCTCTGTGGCAGAGAGTTCCAGAGATTCACCACTCTCTGTGTGAAAAAAAGTTCTTCTCATCTCGGTTTTAAAGGATTTCCCCCTTATCCTTTAGCTGTGACCCCTGGTCCTGGACTTCCCTAACATCGGGAACAATCTTCCTGCATCTAGCCTGTCCAACCCCTTAAGAATTTTGTAAGTTTCTATAAGATCCCCTCTCAATCTCCTAAATTCTAGAGAGTATAAACCAAGTCTATCCCGTCTTTCTTCATAAGACAGTCCTGACATCCCAGGAATCAGTCTGGTGAACCTTCTCTGCACTCCCTCTATGGCAATAATGTCCTTCCTCAGATTTGGAGACCAAACTGTACGCAATACTCCAGGTGTGGTCTCACCAAGACCCTGTACAACTGCCGTAGAACCTCCCTGCTCCTATACTCAAATCCTTTTGCAATGAAAGCCAATATACCATTTTCACTTCCTTTGGGCAGAGCCAGAGGTTTCGTCTAAGGAATCCTAGTGTCCGGTTGGCTTTAGTGACCGGGTTGTCCACATGTTTCCCCCCACGAAAGCTTGTTATCAAGATAAACTCCAAGGCATGGTCGTGAACTTGTACGATGAAGTATTTGTCCACAGAAGACGCAGTCTCGAGTCGGTGGTTTCTTCTTGTTTGAAATGACCATAATTGTGCATTTGGTTGGGTTGAAGCTCATCTTCCATGTGTTTTGCCAACATTCCAAGGACTCGTAAGGAGTTAGTTTCCTCTACATCAGTGACAGGTGAATATACAAGACAGTCATCAGCAAAGAGTCTTGTTTTACAATGTATGTGTTCAGGTAGATCATTATTGTACAAAACTTACAAAATTCTTAAGGGGTTGGACAGGCTAGATGCAGGAAGATTGTTCCCGATGTTGGGGAAGTCCAGGACAAGGGGTCACAGCTTAAGGATAAGGGGGAAATCCTTTAAAACCGAGATGAGAAGAACTTTTTTCACACAGAGAGTGGTGAATCTCTGGAACTCTCTGCCACAGAGGGTAGTCAAGAGGCACAGTTCATTGGCTATATTTAAGAGGGAGTTAGATGTGGCCCTTGGGCTAAGGGGATCAGGGGTATGGAGAGAAGGCAGGTACGGGATACTGAGTTGGATGATCAGCCATGATCATATTGAATGGCGGTGCAGGCTCGAAGGGCCGAATGGCCTACTCCTGCACCTAATTTCTATGTTTCTATGTTTCTATGTACGTCAGGAACTACAGTGGACCGTGGCTTGGCTTGCGATACTTGTTCTTCTAAAGAAATGTTTCCTTCACGGGCCACCCTCTGTGTCCGCTTTGTGAGAATAACGTTTAGTGCAAGGTAAAGCCAGCAAAGTCCAAACAAGGATAGTCCGAGGGTCACCAAAGAGGTAGATAGTAGTTCAGGACCGCTCTCTGGTTGTGGTAGGATGGTTCATTTGCCAGATAACAGCCGGGAAGAAACTGTCCCTGAATCTGGAGGTGTGCGTTTTCACACTTCTGTACCATTTGCCCGATTGGAGAGGGGAGACGAGGGAGTGGCCGGGGTGTTGTGGTGGCAAAGAGGAATCGTCTCCTAGTTTGAGGAAGGACATTCTTGCTATTGAGGGAGTACAGCGTAGGTTCACCAGGTTAATTCCCAGGATGGCGGGACTGACATATGATAAAAGAATGGAGTGACTGAGCTTGTTTTCACTGGAATTTGGAAGGATGAGAGGGAATCTTATAGAAACATAAAAAATTCTTAAGGGATTGGACAGGCTAGATTCAGGAAACATGTTCCCCATGTTGCGGGAGTCCAGAACCAATGGCCACAGTTTAAAATAAGGGTCTGAGGAAGGGTTTCGGCCCGAAACGTTGCCTATTTCCTTCGCTCCATAGATGCTGCTGCACCCGCTGAGTTTCTCCCGCTTTTTTGTCTACCTTAAGAATAAGGGGTAGGCCATTTAGGACTGAGATGAGGAAACACTTTTTCACCCAGAGAGTTGTGAATCTGTGGAATTCTATGCCTCCGAAGGCAGTGGAGGCCGATTCACTGGATGTATTCCAGAGAGGGTTAGACTTAGCTCTTGCAACTAATGGAATCAAGGGATATGGAGAGAAGGCAGGAATGGGGTGCTGATTGTGGATGATCAGCCATGATCACAGTAAATGGCGGTGTAGGCTTGAAGGGCCGAATGGCCTACTACTCCTGCACCTATTTACATTGTTCCTATGTTTCTATGTGGGTTTATTTACAATAAAAGCAGCCATGATAGAATGGCGGAGCTGACACGATGGGCCGAATGGCCTAATTCTGATCCTGTGTCTCATGTTCTTTGCCCATTGCGGAGTGTGGAATGAGAGGCCGACAAGTGTTTCAGCTTCCTGGAGAACAAACCTTTATATCCACCCCCGACAAAATCATTTTAAAATATATCTTGCCATGATCTAATTTGATTAGGCTGAACCGTGATTAAGTAATGTGGAGTGTAATTAAGGAATCGAAGGAAATGACATGTTACTCGCCCAATTATTAAGTTGAATGAATGTGAGATTGGAATCAGACTTTTAATGCACAATGCAGAACAGCATTCTTCTCAGCCGCTGTTTTAGCTGTGAAGCTAATGAGTACCTTGGATGAAAAATCACGTACAGCCACACGGTGACACAAACACAAGTCGCAATTACGTCATGTAGGCAAGCGACAGAAACTAACTCCACGTTGAATCTTTGCCCATTTCCACGCAGGTGCAGGTTTAACAAAGAAACACACAGAGTGCTGGAGTAACTCAGCGGGTCAGGCAGCATCTGTGGAGAACATGGATAGGTGAAGTTTCACAGAGTGCTGGAGTAACTCAGCGGGTCAGGCAGCATCTGTGGAGAGAAGGAATGGGTGACGTTTCGGGTCGAGACCCTTTCTTCAGACTGATGTGGAGATGGGGGAGGGGCGGGAACCCGCCCCTCCCCCACCTCCACATCAGTCTGAAGAAGGGTCTCGACGTCAGTCTGAAGAAGGGTCGTCAGGTAGGCATCGTGGCATTTACACTAGCAACCCAGCCACTTCTCTGCTGGAGATGAGAACAAAAGTGGACACAGAGTGCTGGAGTAACTCAGCGGGTCAGGCAGCATCTGTGGAGAACATGGATAGGTGACGTTTCACAGACTGCTGGAGTAACTCAGCGGGTCAGGCAGCATCTGTGGAGAACATGGATAGGTGACGTTTCACAGACTGCTGGAGTAACTCAGCGGGACAGGCAGCATCTGTGGAGAACATGGATTGGTGACGTTTTGTGTTTGGGACCCTTCTTCAGACTGATTATTGGGGGGGGTGGTGGTCGGGTGGGAAAAGGAATCTCACCCCCCTGTTTCCTGCAACGTATTCGCTGCCAGCCTTTGCCCTGACCCTCGTCTCTTCCAGCTCTCTCTGTCTTACACCAATTCCTGGATTTAACAAAAAAGTTAATTTGAACATTAGAAAGATTGTATAGAAATCACCTCCAAACAAAACAATGAAATCAACACCAGAAAAACAGGAACAGCAGAGTGATCAGTATATGTAGTGCATGGCAGAGGTAGATTCATAGCTTGATAATTAAACTGAGATGACATTTTCTTTGCAATGAAACACTCCCACTCATAATTTTTTCAATATATTTGCTGTAATGTTATTTAAAATAAAAACATACAAATGGGTTGTCGGCTGGGTATTGTGGATGGGTGGAGAGTGCTGATGGAAAAAAACCCAGTCAATTACTCCTGCACCTTTTGGTCTCCAAATCTGAGGAAGTACATTATTGCCATAGAGGGAGTGCAGAGAAGGTTCACCAGACTGATTCCTGGGATGTCAGGACTGTCTTATGAAGAAAGACTGGATAGACTTGGTTTATACTCTCTAGAATTTAGGAGATTGAGAGGGGATCTTATAGAAACTTACAAAATTCTTAAGGGGTTGGACAGGCTAGATGCAGGAAGATTGCTCCCGATGTTGGGGAAGTCCAGGACAAGGGGTCACAGCTTAAGGATAAGGGGGAAATCCTTTAAAACCGAGATGAGAAGAACTTTTTTCACACAGAGAGTGGTGAATCTCTGGAACTCTCTGCCGCAGAGGGTAGTCGAGGCCAGTTCATTGGCTATATTTAAGAGGGAGTTAGATGTGGCCCTTGTGGCTAAGGTGATCAGGGGGTATGGAGAGAAGGCAGGTACAGGATACTGAGTTGGATGATCAGCCATGATCATATTGAATGGCGGTGCAGGCTCGAAGGGCCGAATGGCCTACTCCTGCACCTAATTTCTATGTTTCTATCCCTCCCTTACTCAAGTCATACAGGCTTCATAGTCATCATGTTGAGTCTCATTGTCTGAAACTCATTTTCACCTAGCTCACAACTACCAACGGCCTGTTTCCTTTATCATCGATACTTTTTTGCATATCTTTCATTCATCTATATTAGTAAAACTCTGATCTTGACCGCTCTTGGCCCACTGTGCTGCGATTTCCGACAGAACGCCGCCACCTACGGCCGTCATTTTTGGCCACCTCACTCAGATCCCCCCTCCGCCTCACGAGTGCGGAGGATTTTCCCCATCGATGACAAATCAGAGATATATTAATGTTTTTTAAAAAATCACCATTCCCTCTGCTGCCCCTGCTGGAGGGAGAGGGAGGGACTATAAAACCAGGAGGTGGTGTGCCTCACTCAGTCTCTGCAAGATGGATGAAGCCAAGGGTCACGTCTCTCTGAGCTCTGAATAACACTGACAACTGTGAGTACCCTTAATGTGGTTTGAAAATGAAAATATGGTTTGTTTGAAGTAAAAAGGCACTGCCTGCAAATGGTTGTTTGGGTGCTTTGGCTTGAAGTTGAAAGGCACTACTTACTGCAAATGGTGGCATGAAGTTGAAAGCCACTACTTACTGCAAATGGTGGATTGGGTGCTTTGGCTTGAAGTTGATAGGCACTACTTACTGCACATTGTGGCTTGGGTGCTTTGGCTTGAAGTTGAAAGGCACTACTTACTGCAAATGGTGGCATGAAGTTGAAAGGCACTACTTACTGCAAATGGTGGATTGTGTGCTTTGCTTGAAGTTGAAAGGCACTACTTAATGCAAATGGTGGCTTGGGTGCTTTGGCTTGAAGTTTAATTGCACTATTTACTGCAAATGGTGGCTTGGGAACTTTGGCTTGAAGTTTAAAAAAAATCACCATTCTCTCTGCTGCACCTGCTGGAGGGAGGGGGAGGGACCATAAAACCAGGAAGTGGTGTGCCACACTCAGTCTCTGCAAGATGGATGAAGCCAAGGGTCACGTGTCTCTGAGTTCTGAATAACACTGAACAAATGTCTACACAACTATGAGTACCCTTAATGTGGTTTGAAAATGAAAATATGGTTTGTTTGAAGTAAAAAGACACTGCCTGCAAATGGTTGTTTTGGTGCTTTGGCTTGAAGTTAAAAGGCACTACTTACTGCAAATGTTGGCTTGGGTGCTTTGGCTTGAAGTTGAAAGGCACTACTTACTGCAAATGTTGGCTTGGGTGCTTTGGCTTGAAGTTAAAAGACACTACTGCAAATGCACTTACTTCCTGTTTGCACTGTATATTGATTTTAGATAAAACACTACCACTTTACGGCTGTGATTTTTGGCCATCTTACTCAGTCCCCCCTCCGCTGAGCAGGTGCAGAGAATTCTTCCCATAAATGAAAAATAAAAGTGTTATTAGTGTTTAAAAAATGTTGAGAATCTCTCTCCTGTCAATCACGCCCTGAAAGCCACACCTTTTCCGATGGGAGGGGGAGGGGTTATAAAGCCCGGAAATGTGGGTGTGGCTCAGTCTCTGCATGATGGGGGAGGGAGAGGTCATGACTCTGTCTGAGCTGTGAATCAACTGAACACACTGAATGTCTACTGAACTGTGAGTTTGGTGTTTTGTGTGGTTTTATGGTGCTTTCACCCTGCATGAAATGGTATGAAGCTGCATTTGAATTTGGTGGCCTTGCACCCTGCTTGAAAAGGAATTTCAAGGAATAGTCACGAGTCAACTGCCAGCCCACCAGCCGTGAGTGAGCTGCCAGCAGATAAGGCTTGAGGGACTGAGCTGCCACCCCAAGAACCCATACCAGCACTCCAGAAAGCCCCCCCACTGGCCACCAATATTGGAATTGGTGGAGAGGTGGAATATTGTGTCGGGGGCCCAGCCCTCCCGTGTGAACATGGGACCCAACGGGTCCCATTTAGTCTTGTTTGTTCTACAGCTCTTTACATCACCATCTATTTCCCTCGTTTCCCTTTCCCCTGACTGGAAAAACGTCACCGATTCCTTCCCTTCAGAGATGCTGCCTGTCCCGCTGAGTTACTCCAGCGTATTGTGTCTTTCTTCCGTTTAAACCAGCATCTGCAGTTCCTTCCAGCAAATATAGTTTAGCTTAGTTTAATTTAGAGATACAGCGTGGAAACAGGCCCTT